>NC_048897.1:25968144-26005253 GCF_011077185.1 Oxyura jamaicensis
TTTTTTTTCTCCCACACCATGCCTTGTGTTTTCTTAGATGATTGTTTCTTCCTAAGGTCACTAAGATGATTTCTAAGTACTTACATTCTTCATGAAGGTACTCAGCAGTTTGGTTCCATGGGAACAGTGGTATAAACTCATTTAATGAGAAAATACAACCTGCTGCTTGACCTACCCTGCATAATTGTAGGCTGGCATAAGACCAACTTCAGTCACAAATTTTGTGGAGCCTGATGTACAATACCACGTAGATCCTTGCTCCATCTGCTCCTAGGTTTACCTGAGCCAGGTGCCTAAGAAGAAGAGCAGGCGCACAAGTTTGCTTGTTGGAGATTAGGAAGGGACCATTCAAAAAAAATTAAAAAAAAATAAAAAAAAATGCATGCTGGATCATAGCCATGTAAAACAGAAGAAAACATCTATTGTAAGTAACTTTATAATGTTTAAACTTGAATGAAACTCCTAGCTTTCAGGTCTTAGGCAGTAGTTCACAGCTGCAGACCTCAAGGATTCTTCCCTAGTTCAATGCGACTTTACACGAATACAAAATTCTGAGTGTCAGGGACACTTTGGGACCTACATGGAAGAATCCCATGGGTTAGAGCCCTAGAAGGAAGGGGGATCCATGAGAGCGTGTCAATATTCAAGCATCACTTCCTCCAAGTTCAAGATCAATGTATCTATATGAGTAAGAAGACAAGCAAACAGGGCAGAAGATTTGCATGGATGAGCATGGAGCTCCTGACAAAACTCAAACAGAATAAACACAGCAATAAGCACAACAAATCCTGAGACTGGGCTTATTGGGGATTACAGACTTTCACTAAAGATTGGGAAGACAGCATAAACATTGGAGTTACTTCATGATCATGGAAATTTTCCATAACTTTGGGAAACTAGAGGTCAGTTGTGCTGTCAGCAAATATCAAGTTAAGTACTACTTTGTCTTCTGACAGCAGTCACTAATTCCCATCTCTTAGTCCTGCAAAGCCACACAATCACAGTGTCACCCTTGTCAAGCATATTCTTGTGATCAGTAACATTTCATGGACGCAAGCTCAAGCCAGCAGACAAGAGCTTCCAGGAAACACTGTCTATCAGTATCTTGGGATGGTTTTATCTTCCTGAGTGTAGGAGTTAATTTAATACAAAGCATCATATCTCAAGGGCGGAGAAGTCAATGGAAAGATCTTCATTGACTGCAGCTGGGTTTGGATCCACCTGTCATCCTCATTTCACTGCCTCTGGCAATTTTATTTATCAGCTGACACAAAGTGCTCTAAAATAGGGCTGTAGCTATGTGTAACACAGGGCGTCAGGAGGAAAGGCCTGTGCCAGGCAAGCAGGAAATCAAAGAGCCTTCTTCAGCAGCACAGGGGGAATAACTCAGCATCAAAGTGGGCCACCCATTATGCTTCATATCTCCACGTTTATTCTTATCAGCCTCTGCTAGTAAACAGTGGTAGCAGTAGTAAATACATAGGAACTTTCCTAAAATATGACTAAAAGAAATTATAAAGAATATTTATTTTTGCAGTGTCAGGGCTCTCCACCTTTATTAGCATCAATTCATCCAGTTTCCTTTTTTTCCATGAAGTTTGCACTGTGATTTTCTCTCTCAGCTCTCTCCCTTAATCCCATCTATCACAGCAAGCTTGCATGTACTGGAATCCTTTGTCAGTGTTATCAGGACACTGGGGATCTTCATACCGTATTTCATGTTGCTTTATAAAGATAAAGTGTCACTTAATGAAGGCTAATCCTTTTTAAAGTACAGTTCCCAGATACTGAGTTGCTGGATTTTGGGGCCTGCTTTTGACCTCTATCTGTCTACCAATCTTCAGCAAAACTTAGGAGCGACCTAGCAGGACCCAGGAAAATGAAACCATTCTTTATGGATTAGATTTTTCTGTGAATTCTGGGATATAATTAGATAGGGTATGGTTACTGTTAGGCTCAGAGAACAATATTATTAACCCATGATCTTTATATGTTAGGATTTTGTTGTTTCTTCAGACAATTTCAGAACACTTCTTTCTTCAACTTTGTTTGTTTCTTAGATTAAAAACACCTTGATTAAGTACAGCTTAAGCAAACATTGCTATATTTTTATATGATCATTATTTGTTACGCAAAACTAAATGTGCATTGATGAATGTTAATCACTTCCCTTTGGGGGTAGGGGAGGAGATGAAGTCATAGGTTAATTAAAGGGAATATGTAGATAAAATTTCCACAGTAATGAAACAATGTGTTTTATAGTTGCATATCTGTACTCAGACCAGGAGACTTCCCTTTGCTGGACACTGTTACCCATTTAAACATAAACTTGTTCAAGTCAATGCTAAAAAGTCTGCTTTGGCTGGCTAAATGAAGCATAGCTGGGGTAACTCCAAGGGGCTGATTTAGACTGCTCAATTTAGACCTAATCAGATGTTTGAACCAGCCAGGGACGTGGAGGTTTAGTATGGTCAGCAGTACTACTTCTGGTACCTTCATTATCCTATATATTTCTGTGATTCCTCATGAAGATAGACCCCTCCCATCCCCCATCCTGTTTTTGCATAGGGATTGGAGAGGAACAAGGGAGAAACTACTGAACTATAAGGACCAGGTTTCTCTTCGTGGTGAATGTCCCTGTATAGAATTATTTTCCTATGAGGTATCTCCCTAATTTCTAAGATCACAAATGTTCTGCCAATGGGGAGTACATCAGTGTTCATCAGATGGACATTTAAGGCCAGGACTCTGTTTTGCAGCAGCAGATCAAGGTTGGAAATTCTGCTGATACAAGCTTGAAGAGTCCAGGAACATGAAGAGGAATATGGAGTTCACCATGGAACTCCAATGTTCCTGGAGGAACATTTCTTCCTCCAGGAAGAAATCCTTGCCTATTCCCGCAGGAATTACTTCAGAGCAGGCAGGGCTGGAGATGAATAAGAGTAGGGAGAATGAGCAGCTGTTATACCAAAATCAATCAGGCACGTGCCCTAGGAAAGGGGAAGTGAAGGAAATGTGATCAATTGTAGGTTAGTGAGGTTGCTTTGCCCCCAGGGAAACCTGCCCAGTAGCCTAAGTAGTTAAAATGTACAACATATTGTTTGCTTCATTGTGGCTACTTACGTGACAGCTCTCAAGGTGAAGGTACCATAAATCATACATTTTTTTTGGCCAGGATACTTAAAAGTCTGATATAAACAGGCTCCTGGAAAAAATGTTACACCACTGGAATGGCCAGGAGTCATTTATTTTATATGTTTACAGCTTCTCTTCCCCATATTCAAAACAATCTGGTTTACAGCTAAATGTGAGTTGTCATGGGACTTTGAAAGCCAGTAATATCAATGGCTTAACAGTGACAGATTAGCTAGCTATGGAGAACTGAGGTTCTTATTTCTCAGGAAATCATTATGCATTTCATTCAAAATGTTTTTCAAAATACTTATATGAAACCATTATCCTAAGTTGCCCCTTACCCCAAACCAATTTCAGTTTGTCTTGGAGCTGTCAACCGCTACAGAGCAGGACTAGCAAGTTCACAAAGTGTGCTGCAATGAGATGGGGAGGGTAGAACAGCAAAAACCTGATAATAGAGCAGAAATAAATAATAAAAAAAAATAAATTTCTCAAAGGATCTCTCCTTTTTGTTATCTAAAAGGCGGGATCTTATTTTATTTTAAATTAAAGAGGATATATCACTCCAAAAGTTAAAGTACTACAAAATCTGCTGGAGCAGTGCTACCCTAAGGCAGTGTGAAAGGAATGGGTTAATTCTACATGTGAAATTCTTAATCCTGCAGATGGTAAAGAGTGCTGAATTTAAAAAAAATCTTAAAAGGTTAAATTTTAGTATGACTGGAGGTAGTCTGCAGATTTCATTAAGACACAGGAAAGTGGTGTCGATTTGGCTGAACTTGTGGTAGCTTACCTGACAATCAATCAATAAATAAAGATGACCTTAATTATGCCAGAAAAATACTACATTTGGAAAACTGCTGTCTGGGTATTCCCACTGGGATTCTTGGACACCTGACAACCATGTAAGAAGTTCCTATGCTTCCAACAGGAATACATAGATTGTTATGTTAGAGCAAACAGAAAAGTCATGTAGAACTAATAAATAAGTTTCAGAGTCTATCTGATGGTAGCATAAGAAGATTACAAGTGGGGAAAAAAAAAAAAAAAAAAAAAAAGATAAAGCATTTATAACAGGTTACATGCCTCAATAGTTCCTTATCAGGTTATGTGAATAGCAAAGATTAGACAAGTGCCATTTAAGAGTATAACAAAGTGTATACAATAGAAGGATTTAGCAGTGTTGACACTTTCAGGAAACCAGAAGGTAGGCTTTCCTACATATCTTATTAAATCATTTTTTTTTAAAGCACTGTTTGATTTTCATTAAAAAAAAAAAAAAATCAGTAACAAAGCTGTCTGTGCAGAAAACTATCCACACAGTCTTGGATAAAGAGGAGTTATGTCTTAATCTGTCAGTGTTTCTTGACAAATGGACAGAACTCCTCTTCAGCAATTTGTCGTTTGTCAACTAGTCCTGAGCCACGGAAGCGTATAAGCTGCTTAGTTCACTGATTGGATTTCAATGGAAAAACCAAACCAAGAGATATCCAACACCCACGTTGGTTTAAAATGAGACTTTCAGCATGGTAAAAGGGAAAAAAGTTTTTTTTTTTCCCATCAGTTTTCAGTTTATTTGTTATAGTATTGCAGTTTAAGTTTATTTAAATGCCCTATATATAACCATACAACCATAAACGTGTTTTTTCTTAATTTTAAATATAATCCACATATTGTTTGTACTGATATAATTTATTATTACAATATATTTTATGTCCCACAACATAAAACGTAAGCAAAATTAATGTAAGTTAAGGTCGCCAGAAGTTGTATTTTTACCTTGCTGAAACATTTTTTCCTGATTAAAAGTATCATTTTCTTTGGCATAGTCTTTCAAAATATTCCTTTTCTTTCTAAGGTGAAAGTCCTTCAATGACATTTTAATTAATATTTTACAGATTAACTCCAGTTCACAAGCTTTAAGACATTATGCCTTTAGTATTCTGCATTTTCACAGTGGTTTGAGATGAAATGATAACATACTACTACTGTGTGCAACATTTGCTCTAAACTCCTACTAGATTTTCTGAAATTGTAATTGCAAAAATCCAGAAATGGATTATGATTTCTAATGGAAAAATAGTACTTTTTGCCTTCAAAATGCATTCATTTAACCTGACATGATACCTTTATCATTTATCCAACATTATTTGTAATTATGACTTATCTGATAGTCCTCCACAATGTTCTGATTTGTCTGGACCTAATGCAGGTTCCAACAGAGAGAGCAGTAATGCTTAAAGCTATTCTGTAGCTCCTCCTTGGTTAGGAGGAAACCGGTATGTGTGCATCATCTCTGAACATGTTTTCCAACAAGTACAGATCTTTAAAGCTAGTGTTTATATTCCATGTTGGCGTGTTAAAATCCCTCTAATATGCATACAACTGCATAGAAACAATTTAGTTCAGGTTTATCCTCCACACAATGAAGATAACTTAGTAATTTGAGTAGATCACTATAATCACTGAACAATTACTATAGGAATTAATATAGATTACCATGGAAAAAGTACCAACCAGAGAACAAATCAGAGGATCTATGTCAAACCCTGTGGATGTCCGCTGCACTGAATGGGAAGCTGAGATATACATCCTCTCAACATCAGCCATGTTTGGTTTACGACAGGCACCAGAGGACTTTGAGGCTTGTGAAATAGCAAGTGATGCCAAGCCTGGCTTTAAGCATATATTCTCCTTCACATGAGGAAATTTCATGCAACTATAACCTCTTCTGTCTTTTCCTGACAGACTTTTGATAGGTTTTCACTGTGCCCTGAATGATTTCTCTTTTCCTGTGTATAACAGCATTACTTGTGGCAAACTGACTAGTCTCTACAAATCATTTGCTACATGTTCTTAGAAATATAACAGATCCAGAAAGGAGTTTAATTAACCTCTGTGGTCAATCTGATAAGGCACAAACTTATTTGCAACAGTAGCACTGGCTAAATACAGATGGTTTAGCTTGATGAGGACATGAGCAGTTAATATGTCCTTTAAACTTTTACTTTCCTCTACATACCATTTTGGCATTTGCCTTTTATGATATCTCCCCTGCTATGAAATTTTAGATAGATGCAAACTCCTGGGAGGCCTGTGGCATGCAGTTTAAATCTATGCATATTTCTACCCAAGGAATGAGAAATTATCTGATGCATTTCTCTGGCTTCATTTTGCTGTTTGTATGATGATACTTTCTTGAATGCATGTAATACTGGTGAATCACTTTGGGGATCCTTTTTGATGAAAGGAATCCCAGGTCCAGAGGCTAGGCTGGATGACCTGGGCAAGGAAGATGTCTTTGGTGGAAAAGAATCAGGTCAGGGAACACTGGAGCAGACTGGACATTCACAGGTCCATAGGCCCTGATAGGATGCACCTGCAAGTGCTGAGGGAACTAGCAGAGGTGATTGCAAGGCCACTCTCTATACTCTTTTCTTGATCATGGCAACTGGAAGAACTTTCCAAAGACTGGAAGAAAACAAATATCACTCCTATATTCAAAAAGGGCAAGAAGGAGGGCCCAGGGAACTACAGACCAGTCAGCCTCACTGCTGTCCCTGGCAAGGTGATGGGACAGCTAATCCTAGAAACCATTTCCAGGCACATGAAGAAGCAAACCATAAGGAGTAGTCAGCATGGCTTGACCATGGGGATGTCATGCCTGACCAACCTGATAAGTATCGCCAGCAGAACAAGGGAACCTTGTTCTTCCCCTCAGTTCAGCACTGGTGAGGATGTATCTGGAGTGCTATGTCCAGTTCTGGGGCCATCAGTACAAGACAAGCCTGGACATACTGGGAAGAGTCCAGTAGAGGGCCACAAGATAATGAAGGGCTTGAGGAGAGGCTGGGAGAGCTGGGCCTGGTCAGCCTGGAGAAGAGGCGGCTCAGGGGGATCTTATCGATGTCTATAAGAACCTGAAGGGAGGATGTAAAAAAGATAGAGCCAGCCTCTTGTCAGTGGTGCCCAGTGCCAGGACCAGAGGCAATGGGCACTAACTGTAACACAAGGGTTTTCATCTGAACATAAGAAGCTCTTTTGTACTGTGCCGGTTCACCTGTGCTGGGTGGCCCTGCTGGAGCAGAGGTTGGACCAGATGGATACAGAGGTACCTTCTTGCCTCAACCATTCTGTGATTCTGTGAGAGGTACTATCTAAATGTATTTTTTTTTATTATTTTTAGGAATACTATTTTTAACTTTGTGTCAGCAATTATATGAACAGACATTTGAAAACCCTAATTCTCTTTGAAAATCAAGACATAAGCCAGAACTGTCACATGCATAGTTTGAGCCTAGAATAAGAGGAGCACAGGAGTTAAAAGCAAGAAATGCTGGAAAAGATTGGCAAAGTCTATAAGATTTCCCCACTTTATACCTTCCCTTTTTGAGAGAGAGAAGAGAGAACAGAAAAGAAACTGGTTGTTGTCTTCATTCAAAGCCTATCATATTCAAAAGGGTAGATGATGGTAGATGTCACTACCATCATCAGCTTTGACTACAGCTTTCTTTGTAACATGGCTTCCAGCAGTCCCTGTCCCTGCCAGACCTGGGAGCCTCTGCTGGCCAAATACACTCATTTTGTGCCACTGAGAACAATATGATGCTGCATCTGCAACCCATTTGAAAAGAACTGTCTAACTTGTTCACAAAGAGTTCGGTCACTCTTGCTGTGTGCTTTAAGGGATGCATACACCAATTTATATTCACAGGACTAGAAGTGTTTTGTGTGCCAGAACTATTCAGTCTTATTTTGGAAGTAGATCGGAACCTGGCTTCAATGCACAAGATTTCTGCAATTGCCAAAGAATGAAGATCACTTAGAAGGTATCTGTACTGATATTGTTGTACTGATAAGAGTTGGTTTGTTTTGCCTTCCACCAGCCACCTTCCTCAATTTACATGAGGTCCTGTATCCTGCACTGAACCCATGCACACCATGTGCTTTTCTTGAGTTAGCACCAAGATTCCTGCCAAAGGTCGTATGATGCCAAAGGGGCATCCTCTTGCCATGTGATCTCCATCGCTGCGAGGAATGTCTCTGCAGGAACTTTCTTCTCCTCCATGAATATCTCTACTCCATGCAGAAAAAGAGAGATGGTATGCTGACAGGTCAGAAGCCAGGAACAAGGAAGTATGCAATTCCTGTCCATCGGCTTTCTGCGTTAAGATCTGCACGTGGGTGAACTCCCAACACTCTGCAGAGAGGGGCTGGCTGGCAAGTCAGCATCAGGGTCACACTGCTACGTGGAAGTGAACAGACCTCCCTCCATGGTCAGGCTGTTAGGAGTCAAGTAAAACAGCTTCAGGTTGAGATGCAAGGCAGATATGGGCCCTAGACCAGCGTTAAGGACAATGTAACTTCTACTATACCTTTAGTGACACGGCAGAATTATGCAAAACTAGCTAAGAACAGATGAGGACAGAGTCTTCACTCAATATATTATTTTACCCCACTGTCTGCAGTGGTTAAGTTTTAGGGAAAGCAGCAAGGTATTGTCTTCCTCCAGAAAACCTTTTCTAAGAGATAATTTCTACAGGAAAAAAAAAAAAAAAGACCAGAAACAGAATGAAAACTACTGGAATAAATGTTTCTACTATCCAACCTGCAGCATTTTCTACACTACAACTACATACATGTGTCCAGTAATGACACTATCTCACCTTAATTCAGGGCCTTTCATCCTTTAACTCTCGGCTTCACAAGTTTTTTTAAGAATATTGTGTGGATTGGTGATTTCTATCTGTACAAATGCAGAGCACAGAGGAAAAACTGCAGAGGAGAAGATAATACTACCACTATGTTTAGTTGAAAATAGTTGGCAAGTTTCACAGCCATAAAATTTGCTCCAAACTGGAACCAGACCTCCATGAGATTAGTAACTTCTCCTTCACTGAATTTATGTGTAATCTTAAATTTTGATCTGTAAAATTGTTCTTTATGCAAAATGTCATCTTTTAGTGATATGCATGATATATGGGAACAATGTCCAATGCTGGGATAAAAGCTGAATGAGTCACTGAATCATTTATGTCACCTATTTTTCCCTAAAGGTGCTATTCAAATGAGCCAAGGGCCACTTCTGCCTTGTTTGCCCAATATTTTTTTGTTTTTGAAAAGTCAAGATTCGTGGTATTTTTAGGTCTACTGGAAAATCAACAACAATAACAAAAATAGCAAAGCAATTCTATGTGGCAAGTTATTCTAGTTTGGACTACTGCTCTGAATTTTTGAAGGATTACTGGTACAGTATAAGTATATTTAGGAATGTAGAAATCATCTTGAAAACATCAAGTGTTACTCCACTATCTTCAGTGATTAAACTTCAGAGAGACCAAAACAGAAAAGAGCAATGTGCCCAATACTTCTGTCCAAAGACCTTTCCCTAAACTCTGCTACTGGCATTCACTTTGACCAATACACATTGACATTTTAATTTCTAGGGATATTAACTTATACCTTGCTGTTGGTTCTCTGTTTTTACCTGGACAGCAAGGTTCATGGAAACATTCACGTACCATAATCTAATCACAGATGAGATACTGTAAATGAGAGTTGCGTGACTGTACTAAAGTGGCTCAACAGGTTTTGGTTCATGTCTAGTACAGTTCTGAGTGCTTTTGATTTACAGTGACATCCCATCAGATTTCCATCCAAAAGGACAATTTAATATTAATTTGGAAATTTCTTACAGCAACCAGTTCCTGGTTTGCTGCAGCAAATTCTTCCTACAATTGCCTTATTTATTTGTTAGTCACACACAGTAAGTAATGTTTTGAACAATTTGGAAAATCCTTTATATTTTCTTTCTCTCACATCGAAGTAATGTGCCAGTGAACTAACTGGATGTGACCTTCTTTGCAGTTGTGTTGACCTGTTTTCACAATAAACTTTCAGTTGCCTACCTGTTGCTGGCCCAAGTGTGAGAGACTGAGCTTTACTTCCCCAGGTGAGACGTGCTCCAAAAGCCAGTGACATTACTGTGCATATTTCCATTGACTTCAGTGAACTTACTGTACATTGCTCATTCCTTGGCCATACAACTATTTATTGATCAATGCTTTTAGCATATAACCAAACCAAAATGATTTAGCAGGCAGTCTGTCTACATCTATGCACAGACAACCTGCTAGCCATGCATCAGGAAGATGTAACATTTTTGATGAAATTCATGAATACTGCAGTATTATCTATCTTAGAGGAAGTTCTCTTTGCTGTCAGTTTCAATCAATGCTTATAGAATCATAGAATCATAGAATATTCTGAGTTGGAAGGGACCCTTAAGGATCATCAAGTCCAACTCTTGACACCGCACAGGTCTACCCAAAAGTTCAGACCATGTGACTAAGTGCACAGTCCAATCTCTTCTTAAATTCAGACAGGCTCGGTGCAGTGACAACTTCCCTGGGGAGCCTGTTCCAGTGTGCAACCACCCTCTCTGTGAAGAACCCCCTTCTGATGCCAAGCCTAAATGTCCCCTGCCTCAGCTTAACCCCGTTCCCGTGGGTCCTGTCACTGGTGTTAATGGAGAAAAGGTCTCCTGTCTCTCGACACCCCCTTACGAGGAAGTTGTAGACTGTGATGAGGTCTCCTCTCAGCCTCCTCTTCTCCAGGCTGAACAGGCCCAGTGACCTCAGCCGTTCTTCGTACGTCTTCCCCTCCAGGCCTATCACCATCTTTGTAGCCCTCCTCTGGACATTCTCCAACAGTTTCATGTCCTTTTTATACTGTGGTGCCCAGAACTGCACACAGTACTCGAGGTGAGGCCGCACCAGCGCAGAGTAGAGCGGGACAATCACCTCCCTTGACCTACTAGCGATGCCGTGCTTGATGCACCCCAGGACACGGTTGGCCCTCCTGGCTGCCAGGGCACACTGCTGGCTCAAATTCAACTTGCTGTCTACCACGACCCCCAGATCCCTCTCTTCTAGGCTGCTCTCCAGCGTCTCATCGCCCAGTCTGTACGTGCAGCCAGGGTTTCCCCGTCCCAGGTGCAGGACCCGGCACTTGCTCTTATTGAACTTCATACAGTTGGTGATCGCCCAGCTCTCCAACCTATCCAGATCTCTCTGCAAGGCCTTACCACCCTCATTCGAGTCCACGACTCCTCCAAGTTTGGTGTCATCAGCAAACTTGCTCAAAATACCTTCTATTCCTACATCCAGATCGTTTATAAAAATATTGAAAAGTACCAGCCCTAAAATGGAGCCTTGAGGGACCCCACTAGTGACCGCCCGCCAGCCTGACGCAGCCCCATTTACCATAACCCTTTGGGCCCTGCCCGTTAGCCAATTGCTCACCCATTGTATGATGTTTTTATTTAGCTGTATGGTGGACATTTTGTCCAGTAGGATCCTATGGGAGACCGTGTCAAAAGCCTTGCTGAAGTCCAAAAAAATCACATCAGCTGGTTTCCCTTGGTCCACCATACGGGTGATCTTATCATAAAAGGAAATCAAGTTAGTTAGGCAGGACCTACCCTTCACAAACCCATGCTGGCTGGGACCAATGACTGCTTTGTCCCCCAGGTGCGCCTCAATAAGTTCGAGAACCATCTTCTCCATGATTTTACCAGGCACTGACGTGAGACTGACAAGCCTGTAATTGCAAGGGTCTTCTTTCTGACCCTTCTTGAAAATCGGCACAACATTTGCCAGCTTCCAGTCTACCGGGACCTCTCCAAATTCCCAGGATCGTTGAAAAATAATTGAGAGAGGTTCCGCGATGACGTCCGCCAGCTCTTTCAGCACCCGGGGATGAATCCCATCCGGACCCATGGACTTGTAGGGATCGAGGTGGAGTAGCAAATCCCGCACACGTTCAGGGTCGGTTGGGAGTTTGTCATCCCCACCGTCCCGGTCCTCCAGCTCGGGGCACCCTGGGTCCCAAAGCCCATCATTGGCAATGAAGACAGAGGCAAAGAAGGCGTTAAGCGTCTCTGCTTTGCCTATGTCATTGTCTGTGAGAAGACCTTCCCTATCAAGGAGCGGCCCTATGTATTCTTTAGTTCTCCTTTTTCCATTCACATATCTAAAAAAACCCTTTTTGTTTTCTCTCACAGACACAGCCAGCTTCAACTCTAGGCGTGCTTTGGCCACACGAACTTTCTCCCTACAAACACGAACAGCATCCCTGTATTCTTTCCATGACACCTGGCCCTCCTTCCAGTAGCGAAACACTCTCTGTTTCCGCCTAATCTCCATTAGAATGTCCCTGGTCAGCCACGCCGGCCTCCTGCTTCTCAACATCTAACTGAAATCCAGCTGGCTGAAACAAGTTCAAGAAAGGCTGGTGGTGTGGAGAAAACTGAAACTGACATTTCTGTGAGAAAATGGAAATTTGAGCACCTTTGAAAATAATTTTAGAAATGTGATAAAGACCTTCCATGATTAGTAAAAGATACAAGCAGATAAAACTATGCCCATAAACACTGCTGAAGTGAAGGGCAGAACGGAACTTATGAAACTAATATTTTTTTACTGCAGACTATTAATCATCAAAAAGAGAAATAAATTATCATCAGAATAAACTAGATAATTGCATATAAATGTTCTCACTCTGTTTTTTTAACTGTGTTTTCAGGTAATTCCATTTTCTCAAAGTATATGGGAAATAGTCAAAAGTGTAGTGAGATGGTACAATATTTGAGAAGGGCTAGCTGTACTGCATTCCTTTACACAACCTCTTTTCCATGAGTCCTGAGCCCACAATTTTTATGATACAGTTCCTCTGACCTTCCTTCGATACTGTGTCATGAATTATATTGCTTGAATAGTACTATAAAAGAGCCTGTTTCTGTCCAGTCTCTACAGAGAAACAGACATCCTGTGGAACCATTGTAGACATCCAACAGGGGCAAGATGAAGTCCACTTTTTTTTTTTTTTTTTTTTCTTTTGTCTAATCAATCACATTCTAGAAATAGCAGCCATATGTGTAAACTGTTATAACTGTTATCCTTGTTGCAGATCTACTGGGAGGTGCTCCTGTACGTAGTCCCCTTTCATTCAATTTTGTTAACGTAAAAATATGCAATACAATGTAGTGAGGTTTGTTGTGGTTACAAAAGATAAGGATCTACACATCTACCCCCTGCCTTTTTCGAGGCAACTTTTGCCTCATGGTTTTGTTCCTTCACGCATGGGTACAGTATCTCCTGGTACCATTGAGTCAATGGGGTAAATACTTTGTCAAAAGGAGAATGATCGCTGTATGTGACTTTGAGTGGCATGCACAGTCACAGGAGCAAAAGAGGAACAATATCTCTTATCTGCACACCTAGCATAATGGATCACCAGGTCGGAATCTGACTGATATGGTTTGAAATAACACAGAGCTATTTTAAAATGCCCTGTATTAAATAACTCCACTAGTAAATTTTTTAGGAATATCTGAAAGTCTGTAATGCACATCATACATGCACACATAGGAACTGAAACATGGACCACATGATGGTGTAGCAGAGAACAGATTTTTAAGAAAGATGAATCTTGGATTATGTGAAATATGTTCCCCCAGTAAAAAATAAATATTATAAATACAACAAAAATCAAACCAGTGCCCATCTCAAGTGCTGAAAGGTGAGTGCTGAAAATATGTGCCAGATGGGTGATTACCCATGTGAAATTAGCTGCAACCTCTAGATAAGTGAAAATCAATTATTCATAAGTATGTAAAATCATTTGCCTTTTTAATAGTACATTGGTTCATCTTACTTGTGGGCAAGTTTGTGTGGATAAATATTCATCATTTCAATTAGGAATAACAATCGGCCATCTTCTCAAGAGGCGTGATTTGTTACTGCTGCACCAGTACAGCCCTTAGTGTGGCCATGACTATAGCAGCATTATACTCTATTGCAAGTGGTTCCCCATAGTGTAGAAATAAAGTCTAGATATCACTCACATTACATCCATGTTAGACATTTTATTCTGGTAAATGTATACAAATTCTATATACAGACAAAGCAAGCCTGAAGCAAAAACAAATTACCAAAATACATTGTCCACTTGGAGGGATACATCTACAATTTTGTAAAGTCTATGAGGAGAAAAACATGTCCAGTGAGCTGTTTTTATGTTTACCAGGTCAGGTTTCATGCAGATCTGCATGACTGGTGATTAGTTTGTGGTTTCTCTGATGGGTAATGAGGGTTGAGCTCACACAATAAGGGGCTCAACTCTTTTAATAGGACACTTTTTCTTTTGCTTTGTTCCCTATTTCTGTGGAGCTTGCAAGAATCTAGAGCCTTTGGGATTACATACCTCTGTCAGATTTCTCTGAAACTAGCCACTGACCTCAGGTGTTATCTGGGAACAGCAGACACAGACAGACAGACCCATGCTGCATCACTGAGTGACTTTAACTTCCACACAGAAACCTGCAGCAAGAAGAAAAGAGAGAGGTTTTATTCAATAGCCAGATGGAAGCAGCAGGTCTTTATACTCACTTAAATGTACATTTGTCCGATAATCTGCTTTTCTATTCCTCCTTCTGTTCCCAAGTTCCATACATCTATGAAGTGGAGCACCGTAACCTGGGGTAGAAAAAGACCTTAAGAGAAGAGATGCAAAACTGCACTTAGCACAGATGAATCTCCAGAAAGGCCCTGTGGTACTTGACAGTCCATGTTCTCTGACAGACCCTGCAGCAGAGCCAAGAAGGAGTGACCTATACCAGAGCAGCGACCTGTGGTGCTGATGCACAGTTTTCTCAGCAGTTTTACAGCCATCACGTAGAACAGCAGGGGAGAGAAGACTATGCTGTCTGAGGAGCAATGAGGCAAGATAGCAATGAAAGGTTTGTTGCTTTGCCTGGGCAAGGAGGGAGCCCAAGGTTTCCTCCCACACTGACTCTTTATACACTCCTGGGCAATGAACTTCACGCACCTATACAAAGAGTCCCTTCACTTGGAAGATCGCAGTCACCCAGCAAGATTCCCCCTCCCCCCAGGATCAGTTGCTTTGCAGCAACAAGGAATGGTGTAAAAAGCAGGAGAGGGAAGGAAACCTTTGAATGAGAGACTCCCCAGCAAAAGATGACAGCACAGCTAGGTCACATACTTTGCAGCACCTACCAGGTAGGTCCATCTGTTCCAAACAGTCCTTGTACACTGACTCTGTGTTGGAGCAAAACAAATCTCTCTAACATGGCATTTCTCTCCTAGCATCCTCTTTAGTCCCGTGTGACACAAAAGCAAAACAGGCCTGACTACAAGGACCAACGACTGCACTCCTTTCAGCCCATCCTCAACTGCCTTCAGTCCCTTACTCATTTCCAAGACGTAAAAGGGTCCATGGGGAGCTGCAAGATGATACCACATTGTTTTCTGCCACCTAGGACTGTTCAAGTAGCAAGGGAATTAGACATATATGGTTTTTTTTGTTTGTTTTTGTTTTTAAAAATAAAATACAATTTTAGCCTGCCAATGCTTCCTAGCTCTTTAGCATACAGAAAGAGCGATTAATCCTATGCATCCCATGTCAGTTTTAGAGTAAAAACTTGCAACAATTTTTTTATGCTTTAAGAAGGGACACTGATGAAGAGCTCCTGGAGTTGATCTTGCTGAACAAATTGCAAATGCATAGTGAATATAAGCCTGTAAAATCTTGACTAGGTCTTGCAATACATTTTCCAGGACCGATTGCCTCAGTATCATACAACTTTCCGGGGAATGAACTGCAATTGCTCTAATCTGATTTGCAGACTTTCAATGATCGGCTTTAGGAGAGAGAAGAAGGGGGAATCAGGAAAATGGTTTCAAAAGTCTGTTACCCTTATCTTGATTTGTGACTTTGAAGAATTTTAGCAAGACTCAAGGATGAAGCTATGCAGAGGCACTGACCACATTGACTAAAGATATGTTTACTGCTGGGGTGTTGGAGTAGATTTAATACAAAAGAAGGGATAGGCTTTTCTGGTCCATACATAACAACCTTCCTTCTAAGACATAAACAAATCCTTGTGCAATTGCTAAGTGACTTTCTTTTTTATTATTATTATTTTTATTTCCTTTTTTTTTTTTTTTTTTTTTTCACAGCCATGAAAGCATTTTGAATATTACAAGTGGCCACTTTTCTGACATTAAGAGTGCACCTCACCAAAAGTTGGTGGTCACTGCTGAAACAGCAATCAAAGTTTTTCTTGGACTCCCGTACGGCAATAAGTAAACAGAGGAAATGAGCACGTGCACAGCATGGCTGTATTTCTTGAATGATTCAAGTCTAAAAATAACACCAAAAAAAGAGGACTGCAGGGAAAAGATCAGAATACAGACATTGAATGTGACCATACCGGGTCTGTATTTTCTTCCAAGTATAGGTACTCTATACAATAACCTAAAATAATACTGTTCATGTCTTTACTACTTTGCTGTCTTTACTTTTCAGCAAATATAACTAAGCTATGAGTATTTGCCTTCAGCTGTCACCAAACACAAATATATTAAATTATTATCTACTATGTATCTAGTTACAGATATATATACAGATATTTATACATCTAAGCTCTGCAAAAAATAAGTCAGCATCAGTCCAGTGATCTAGTGTGACCGTTAGTGCTGATAAAGAAGAAAGAAGAAGTATTAGACCAAACTGGATGAAAAGAGAAAAAGAAGAAGAAAAAAGCTGGAAATTCAAAGAAAACTTTAATTCATGAGATAGCATATAGTGTTTTCAAAATACTAGTATATTCCCAGGATGCCACAGTTACTCAGTTAAAATGATACTCAGGAGAGTTATTTTCACTTAGCAAATTTGGGTTCTTCAGTGTGGGGCTTTGTTAAAAGTGAGGCTCCCCCAGCCAGTTCTCTGGCACAGATGGATCTTTCCAAAGGGTTTCAAGTTTACATGAAAACAATACACTATACTATTTGCTTTGAAAGGGAGAAGAGTTTGTTTATGTATTGGATTTCTTGATCATGAGACTGTCAAAACACAGACTTAAGAGGTACTTGTTAAACGTTTAAAGTTATGCATTTTACCAGCACACACATGAAGGCAGTAGTCATGGAAACCCACATAAACATTTGTTAAAGTGCAAATTCAAAGCCGGAGTGTCAAGACGTATTGGACATTTTGAATATCAGGAATACTCAACTTTAACAAAAATCAAAGATTTTGAACATGGAAAATGTGGAGTAAAAGTTACAGAAGTAAATAAGTCTCTAAAACTATTCAAACTATTAAAATGCAAAGATACAGAAATATATGCATAGAATATTCAGTAATGACAGGTTAGTTAAAAAGCTATTTTATTTTTTATTTTTATCTTTTTCAGTATTTATTACAGTACATTAGGAACTATTTTAAACAATTCTAATAGCTTAGGAGCTTTTAGTAATAACATCATATCACAACAGTTTTTCTTATCATACTCACAAAGATTTTTTCTTACATGAAGCAAGAAGAGCAGATGTTGGAAAGAAGAGTTATTTGATTATTTATAAAACAAATCTAATATGTTTTAAAGTACTTGCATTGGTTCTGTATTTTATACCCCTTATTTTATTGGTTAACGTTATAATTACATCACTTTCATATTATCAATATCACTAGAAACTTTGTGTCAAATACTAACTGTGTAAATGTTTTGAAAAATACTGCTTGACTTAAAAGGATATTTGTTGCTAAATACCTTTACTGCATAATTTAGAAAGATTTCAGTCTTACCACATGAATGTACTACAAGATTAATTGCTCATATTTTTTCCTTTAAAGGCAGCCATGTGACTGTCCTTATATTAAGGTAAACCATAATATACTTATTTTAGTCTCATGTTCAGTGTTCATACCCTCTTGTCTGTTCGTGCAATTATGCAGCCTTTAGCAAAACCACTCAAACACTAATTGGTTTCTATTTGCACAGTTCTATGGCCATTAGAGTTAAAAGCTTTAATATAGTGAATAAATACCTCTATATGACCAGCTGACTGCCATCTACCTTCACACACTGATGTATTGAAAAGCCTGATACAAGCTGCTAATTTCAGCACTCATTATATATGTTCCATGTCACATCAGACGATGTCCACAACAGTGACTTTGTTCTTTGTAGAACTGTGTTAGGACCTTCACTGGGGACAGGGCTCTCATATCACATGAAAAACTAGTTTAGTCCTGATTTGGAAGGACGTGTGAGTGTACAGAAACAGGGTAGAAACATAGAGCAACCACATTGCATGAGGCTCTTTTCACTAGACTTCAAGGTTATTAAATTTGGGCATGTAAGATTACACAAACACCTCAACTCACCTATCCTAGTCACCCCAAGAGAAAGGAATCATCTTCTAGAGGAGCCCATCTCTCTCTATAGACAAAGGAAGATCTGTATGAACCATAAGGCCAGAGTTCTATCTTCAGGACAGTCAGGTTAGGTAAAAGGAATCCAACCTAACATGATGGCATGTATCCTTAGAGATTTTGTCTTATGCAAAAAATCTGGATACTTTTAGAGATCAGCTGCAGCAGTACAATATAATTTACACTGTTTTTACATAGGTTTTGTGGTATGTCTGAACTTCGTTGTTGGTGGAGTGACAGCAAAGTAGACATGCCTTCAGGAAATGGGATGTCAGTTTGCTCAGTGATTCATGCAAGGCATGGAAAGTGTAGAAGACTTGACAGTGAGTGTGCTGAATGTAAGCTGAGTACTACTGGGTGTACACCATTGAGTGCTACATAAGTGTACTACCTACTTACTAATTTATATTGCACTTGTCAGCCAATATGAATGACTGAAAATAAAGCCATGGAAAAAAAAAATAGACAATACATAACAAAAATCATCATGGCTTAGGTTGTTTCTGATATTCTCTGATCACTCATTAAAAAAGTACCTGGTTTATGTGCAACAGCAGTACTTTCTCTAGTAAGGTGTACATGTTTATAACTTCATATTTATGACAAGCATATCTTGCAAATATTTAGTATTCACTTCTTAATTTTTGAGTATTTACAAAATGGGCATGGATACATGGTGCACTCCTGTTCCAATTTTAATTGTGACTCATTAAGTTGTATAGGAAAGACTCTTTATTAATGAATATCCCCTGTAGTGATCAGAAATTAATTCCTTTCCGTATGGACTGTAGAATATGAAAGGAGCAGGATTTGTTGTAAATTATGTGACAGACTACCAAGCCCTTATGTATTTTTGTCAGGTGTTAATAATTCCTACATTTTATCAGGACTGCTTGCATTCTTCCCCTTAATGTAATGTTTGTAGACATTGTACCCGTCCCTGAAATGCAGGGCAGAAAGTGGTAGTACAGAGATAAGGTGATGGCTCTGAAGAAGAGATCTTTTCATGTGAGCAAGAGGGCTACATAAGAGGAATAGGAAAAGGAGAGAAATTTATCATGCTGTGATGGAGTACAGAAGGTATGCAGGTATTGTTCAGCTGCCAGACTTTCTACATAGAGGCACCTGCCCCCATGATGAGGGACTGCAGCACAATTTCAGTTACTGCTGGACCTTCAGCTCCAGAAAGAAGGAACGAATCACATTTCTGCCCTGAAAATTGTCTAAAAAATGCCATTGTGAAAGAAATAACAGTTAAAAAGGCAACACAAAACCTTGAAGGCATTGTTTCCCTTTCTTGGGTGCTATGTAGCAAGAATTAGAAACCATCCCTGTTTATCTGGTGTTTATCTCAAATCTGCGTGAACTACCAAACATAAAAAGAAGTTGTTTGTAAAGAACAAATATGTTTCCTTATCTACTTTTTCTTCAGGCCACTGATTCTTAAATAGCAAACAAAAATGGTTTTGTGGCTTTGAGACTTATCAGTCTACATCAGAAATGTTTATTTACAGCTACAAGCAGTTTCTCGAAGTTGAGTGTATCATATGGTAAATTCAGCCTTGTAAGTTAAGAGTCAGCGCTTAAGCAAACTGATAAAACACCACTTACGTGAACAGTGGCACATTTATGCTTTTGACCCAACATGTTTACTTACAGATGGAGTATTTCTCTCAATCTAGAGGTTTCATTACATTACAGTAGTAGAATTATTTCTGAGCTCAACAAAGCTAGCTCAGTCTAGCCCCAGGGTAAAATATCAAGGATCCCCTTGGTTTATGAGAGGTGCTCACCTGTTATGGTTTGAATCATTTTAGTGTTTTCACTGCCCAACCTCCTATGTCTGGAGTACAAAAGGATATGAGTAACTTTGTCTTCAGAGGAAAATAAGGGTCAGAAGACATGCAAAGATCGGGTTATTATTTTAAAAAGGTTTTAACAAAGGCTTCAACAAAGGCTTCTAAACAAAGACAAAACAGTCACAATTGTACACAGCCTGCTCTGTCTTCATCCTTACTCACTCATCGCCATGAATTCCACCAGAAATATGAATCCCTGCCTCAAGTTTGCCAATCCTCATGCTTCTACTGCTCCTTTGGATAGTATTTTTCTTGATTTGGAGTATCAGCGAAGCTCCTTTACATAGCTCACCTATGTCACAGCTACATCAACATCAGTGAAGAGTCATCATGAAACATCACATAGACAGCAGTAAACAAAGTTCCCCAGCCCCCAGCCCCACACACCGTAGCTATCAGATCTCTCTGGCCAGTAGACAGATACTGAAGATGGTGTAACACAAACCTTGCTTGAGGAGGGATAGGAATACATTCCTCTTACTGGTGAGCTGTTGCTTCACTGTCTGTTGTCAGGTTTCTCGCACTTTCGTTGGAAAGCACTACTTAGCCACCCATTGCCAAATGCAACTTACGGGATTTGCAGGTTTGGCTGCCAGAGTTAGTCTGACGCATTCCCTTGCAAATGTGTCCCTGGTGTTTTCCTACTGTAAATGCATGGCAGCAATTCCAAGAAACCACAGAAGGTCTTATTGGATTGCCAGCAGCTGAGAAGACTCTATTTGGGAGTTTAGTTTGCTAGTGCCCCTTCCTCATACTCCAAGGGGAAATAGCCCTGAGAGATGAAATGTGCAGAGAATGAAGAAGGCCAGAGTGTGGGTAGGAGAGAAAGGTCCTCCCATGAAGGACATCTCTGTCTGTGAGCACTGAGGATGACTTCAGGTTTAGATTTTTGTTTTTTTTTTTTTTTTGTTGTTCCTTATGACAATAGTGGTTTTCTTTACCTCTCAACAATGTCTAATTTAGAAACCTAAATGACGAAAAGTATTCCCTTTCATAATCCATTCCCTTAAAACATACAAATCAAAGGCACACAAACTGAAATTAGAATAGTATGCAAATAGAAGCTTTACCTCTGCGTGTAGCTTATTATACACAGGTCCAAATCTATCCAGAAAGAGCAAAAAATAATAATAATAATAATAATAACAAACAAACAAACAAAAAAAAAAAAAAAAAACAGGAGAAAGGAAAACTCTTAGCAGAAAAGCCAGCTTCTTTATATTTTCATGTTTTTGGATGTTCTGTAGAAAGCCTTCCTCAGATTTTTCCTTTTCCCCTATACATACCTAAAAACCCAGCTCCTAACCTTTCTTCCATGATGTGCTAATATTCCCAAATTCCAACAGAAATAATTGGTCTTTTTCCACACATCTGTAATTCAGTAATATTTTAACATACTTTTCTGTATGTCAGCACTGCTTTGTGAGCACATTTGACTGGAGAGACAGATGGCAGAGTTACTCCCCTGCTTGTCTCAGCGTCACAGACTTTCTCTTTAGTCAGTTTGTGCAATTGCTAAGACACATATAAAGATTCTGTATCTTTATCTCACATTTTTGATTGGAACTTACCTAAACAGTCTCACAATTACAAAACTAAAACCAGGAAAAGGAAAGAAGTTGTACTTTCCTGTTATACATTTACTCCATCGGCAGCAAATCCTTACAAAAACTCTCAGTGGGGAGTTAACTTTGACATGGAGCATATCTCAATGAAATGTTTTAATGGACCGGATCCTCCACTAGCCAAAACTCAAGGTAAGTCTAGTGAAACTGAAAGAGCAAGGGTTGCTGACAACAATTGCAGATATGGCCTGTTATCCGTAGTTCAGATGCCTGCTTCAAGGCATGCCTATTTTTTCTTGCCTTTTTGACAGAAAATGAGGGAGAGAAGTCAGATAAGCAGGAAAGGATCTCCAAAATTCCCATGTACCAAATGATTTTATTTCACTGTAGCAGAGAAGGGCAAACTGGATATCCACCTAGGCAGGCTGGCGATCAAAAACCATTTTATATATATGTTTCATATATACGTTTCTTGTGTTAACTTCTCTCATGTAATTTTTGCAATCTTCATCTGTTGAACATGTTTTCTGTTTGGTAACTTGTATGAAGTGTTGCCTCCTTAGCTAAATATATAGATAAAATAGAAGATTGAGAGAAATTATATAAATAAGGTTATTATTTAATAAGTGAGTCACAGTTATATGAAATACAGGGGAATGGAGGCATCAGCTATGTATAAGTCAGTAAGATAAATACAGTCATGGGCTTCATTATGCTAAGAAGAAAAACGTATTAGTCACCTTCCTCCTACCAGCAAAAGAAAGATGTTATTTGATATCGCATTGAAACTCACTTCACTATTAATTTTCCTATTTTTTGATAACCAGAAGGTCCTTTTTCAGAAAGCCGGGCTTCTAACTTACCTTTCTCAATCCCATTTTCAGAAAAATCTTCCCCACAAAAACCATAGCCTAGAGAAAATCAGAAATAGGTAAAATGGATCCAAACATTTATTCTAAGTTTTTAGATTTATTCTAAGTCCATCTCTTTTTGCCAAAGCTATGATCCATTTTTTAAAACATCTTACTGTTTTCTCCAAGAGATCCAAGTGAAATGAGCAGAAGGACCTGTGCCTCGCCCTATGAAACTACAAACCCTTCAGAATTTTGAAGCTGCTCTGGGAAATTGAAGCACATGAATCATTTGCTTCTAGTTCAGCTCTCTTCAGACCACTTTTGAAACAGCTTCCTTATTTTTTTTTTTTTAGTCTGCCTCTGAATTTGTTCCACTTGTTCTCAGTTACTTAGACCCTGACACTCTTTTCTCCTTCCCTGTGTTCTCAGAAAGCAGAAGGACCAACAACCCTTGTTCATTCCCCATTTGCCCCTTCCCAGCTACTAATGCCACAGGCTGTTGATCTTTCAGACCATGTGCTCCACTACTGCACTAAAGTCAAGGGAGTTTTCAACATTATTCACCTCACTGAACCAGCAAACCTTTTTGTTGTGACTGACGGTCAGCTAGAGATATTTCCTTCTCAACTGCTGAAGGACTCACTGTGGTGGCATTTACAAATGCATAACTTCACAGAACCAGGAAGAGAATCTGAATCCCCATGCCACACACGGTCTGCGGTAAAATTTACACAGCTGGTAACACAAACAGCTTCCCCCTCCACCCATGCCCCCTCATTCCTCCCCCAGGACATAGGCCATTAAGTCAAATGCTGAAATATGGTATGTCACATTGCTTGACAAATCCACCAGAAGGACTGACCCTCACATAGCACTTGGAGAAGTCATTCATGAACAAATTTTCTTTCACTTTTGCTTGTGGATCGAAGAGAGGGGAGGAAAGGGGAAAATATGGTTGTCACTCCAGGAACAACACAAGGCAAAACACTGTCAAATGAAGAGCTAAAATTCCTCAGCCTGCTTCCCTGTTTCTCCAGGGTCTGTGAGAGGCGTGTCTCTTTGCTGCCTTTTCCACTTGATTCTCCAACAGAAATACCAGAATCCTTCCCATTCCTCATTCAGCATTTGACTAAGAGAGTAGCACCTGTCCACTCACACAAATTCAAACCCAACTTTCCAACACTCTGTAAAGTCATTCCTGTGCGCTATGAGGGTGACAGAGCAGTCCCTGCATGCTGAAAGCTGTGGTCAGTATGACTGAACTCTCAGGTGGTTACACATGAAAGATGTCTATTTCTTGTACAATGCTGAAGATTAGCAGGAAGTCACCTTTGGGATTGGGCTTTGATCATGCAATAAATCCAAAATACTGTCCAGAAGATGGCTATGGGTAATTTCAGCAAGGTAGTAAGACCCCTGCTTGCAGGGAGACAAAATGCAAAGCTTTTGTGTACAGTATGTTGGGCAGGTTTTTCATAGAATCATAGAACCTTTAAGGTTGGAAAAGACCTTCAAGATCATCTGGTCCAAGCATCACCCTTCTACCAATGTCACCCACTAAACCATGTCCCTAAGAACCACGTCCAACCTTTTCCTTGAACACCCCCAGGGATGATGATGATTGTCACTTCCCTGGGCAACCCATTCCATTTTGCCTGAGTGAATGCCATGGTAGATATATCCATGGACTCACCTGGAAAAAGCTTCCTGGAATATGATACCAGTAAAGGCAGCAGAACCTCAAGTTGGTATCCCTCAAATTTTGTCTCTCTTACAATAACTTCCTACATACTTTGCAACCTAAAGAGAAAGCTACAGAAGAACTAACTGAATACTGAGGAAACAAATTTGAAAATAAGAGTTAAGAATTTATATTTATGCCAACCAAAAGAAAAATACAAATTTCAGACTGAATTTATAAAGCAGAAATAGTGGTTTGATATAAATACCAAGAAGAAAGACCGAAAAGTAGGAAGGTGAGTGAAGGTCAAAGTCACAAACAAGCAAGACCATTACCCTGGTGTATACAGATGGCAGATCAGAGCACAAGAGCTAGGTGAGACAAACAGGACAATCTCAATCTGGGAGATAAGGAAGGATGGGGAAGAAAGGACAGGGGAGCTGAAGAGCCTTCATGATTCACAGCTGCTGAAAATAAGTGTTTACATAAGAAAGTACAGCTTACAAACAAGGGTTAAAAGATAAGCTTATTCAATGCTTTCAGAATTGTATTGAATAATAAGCGATGAATCCATAGTGGATTCATTCCATTCCAGTGGGGGAAGAAAAAAAAAAAAAAAAAAAAGCCCCAAAAGTAGTTCTAACAGGCATCAGACTTAATAGGGTCTGGTTTCTCAGGGTTTTCTGTCTTCTTGGTCCCCTGAAACTTTGAGTTACACTAAATTGAATTTTAATTGAATCACACTTAGATCATCCATCCAAGCTGTTACGGATGCACCAACTTTCAGTCAGTGTATGCATCTTCCTAGCGGCCACAAAATGCACCCTTTAGGTTTTCAGGTGAGAGGAAATTAAATTGATTTCCAGCAGATAAACATTTTGATGTTAAACTCTTGTGCTGATTCTGCATGCAGTAAGGGAGAATTTCACATTGAAGCTTCTCCTACAGTGGAATGTGTTTAACAGAGATTTCCTAATGAAGTTACTTTATTTTATTTGGCTGACTACTTTCTCTACCCTTACAGAAATATAGTGTCTTTGAGACACTAGCCATCTGCCAAGTTTGATTGAAATCAGCCAAAGTTCCAGAAAATGTTCTGGGGGACAGACAAACAAATATTCACACCAAGAAGCATATTATTACTCTATAAAACACTTTCCGTAATGAAGAGGTCAATACTTAAAAAGGGAATCTCTTTTACAACCTCCTGATGATAAAGTTAGGAGTGATTTGACTGACCAGGAATGTTTCTTTTCTTTGACAATGCTTTGGCGATTGCCCTTAGTAAAGCAGAGCACGTCTTGGCATACTCAGTGCTGCTTCTGGAAGACAATGTTTCTGCAGGCACAAGCCGGCTAGTGTTCAGTAAGGTAAGAAAATAAAGTCATTTTTTGAATGTTCACAGGGTTTAACATTTCCATATCTGTCAAATAACTCCATGGGAAAAAATAAATAGAAAGCACTTGTAGGAGAAACCAAACTGCAGGACAAGAATGGTGTGTGTATAATTTATAAAGGTCTCAAAAACTGTTGGGCTCCCATCCTCTAGTTTTGAATAAGCATTTTCCTTACTGCTTAATTCCAGAACCAACAAACATGGCCTCAGTTCTCTATTTTGAACATAAATGTACACTGCCCTCGTCTGTTTGATAACAAGGTTCTGGCCTGACTCCACTCTGGTGTTTACTTCTTGCAAAATAGGAACTATTTATGTCCTGGGTGACCAGGTCTCCCATTTTCTTCCAGAGAGCCCACAATTTCCCTAGTGTTCCTTTTAGCACTAACATACCTATAGAAGCCTTTTTTGTTGCCCTTGATGTCCCTGGCTAAAATGAATTCTAACAGGGCTTTAGCTTTCCTAACCTCATCCCTGTCTGCTCAGACAATGTGTCTGTATCCCTCACCAAGCTATCTGTCCTTGCTTTCACCCTCTTTAGGCCTCCTTTTTCTGCTTGAGTTTGGCCAGGAGCTCCTTGTTCATCCATGCAGGTCTCCTGGTGTTTTTGCCCGACTTCCTCTTTATTGGGACACATTGCTCCTGAGCTTGGAGGAGGTGATCCTTGAATATAAAGCAACTTTCTTGGGCTCCTCTTCCCTCCAGGACTTTGTCCCATCATACTCTACTTAGCAGATCCCTGGAGGCCACAGTCTACTCTCCCAAAGTCCAGAGTAGCAAGCTTCCTGTTCTGCCTCCTCACTGTCCTCAGGAGACAGCCAAGTGTCCATTTCATGGTCACTGCAGCCAAGGCCACCCTTAAGATTCACATTCCTCACCAGTCCCTCCTTGCTGGTGAGAAGGAGGTCTAGCATAGGTCTAGAACAAGGTGAGAATGAGGTCTAGCATCCTTGTTGGCTCCTCTATCACATGGAGAAGGAGTTGTCATCAATGTATTCCAGGAACCTCCAGGATTGCCTATGCCCTGATGTGCTGTCCCTCCAACAGATCTTTTGTGCTGCTTTTTAGGTGTTCGCCTGCTGACTCTTGACCTAGAATCTCCATATTTAGATATGATATAATATAATCATGTAATTAATATAATATCAAAGATGTCTGGTTATAACTTCATCGGACTGTCTCCCTGCCATATGTCCTTGCATCCTGGTGCAAATCTGGGTGGGGTCCATCATTACAGTACTTGTGCCTCAGATCTGATGTTGATATCCTGAGTTTGATTCCAGTTTCTGTTGTGCTTCTGCTCAGTATTGGGTGGTACTCCCATCCAGCAGGGGTAATAAACCCCTTGTGAGCTATCTCATTAGCTTTTGATTACTCATCTGCATTTTCCCACTGTCTCAGAACATTTTTATTGTACATCGCCCCACCTATCCATATGCTGCCAGCACAGTTTCTGGTTTACCAGCCCCCCGGGCTGCATTAGGAGGAGTGTTGCCAGCAAGGTAAGGGAGGTGATCCCTCCCATCTACTCAGCACTGGTGAAGTGCATCCAGAGTGCTGTGTCCAGCCCTGAGCTCCCCCCTGTGAGAGGAATCCAGAGCCATTGGAGCAAGTCCAGCAGAAGGCCACAGAGGTGAGGCCACACAATTGATTAAGGGACTGGAGCATCTCTCATATGAGAAGAGGCTGGGACTGCTCAGCCTCAGAAGAGAAGGCTCAAGGGGTGTCTTATCCGTGTGTATAAAGATCTGAGGGTTTATTTTGTTGCTGCTTTTTATGTCTCAGGAAGTTTCTGAACTGTTTATTGTTGGGCATGACTGAGATATCCCAGGGGAATAATATGCCCTGTGCTTACAATATTCTCTTATAATCTGCTATTCACACTGTTATTCACACCTTGGTCTTCACTTCTGCCAGGAATGGCAACTGTTGTTTTTGTTTGTTTGTTTGTTTGTTTTTTCATCCTATCCCTGCACAGTTCAGCTGTCCTTGTTTTTTTGCTCATTTTGTTTTGTTTTGTTTTGCAGGCTATGGTAAATTTTCTTGTAAACCTGAACCCCATCCCTCCAGCAATCTTTTCCTCTAGCTGGGTATCTTCAGCATGTCCAGAGTTGTGCTTGCCATGCCATGTTTAACTGTGGTGTAAAATTTATTGCTTTTCCTAGTTTCAATGGCATCTTGCTACAGGGTTGTTGTATGTGGAATTGCAATACCCAGAACCTCAGTGACCACTGCTGCAGGAATGCTCATCTCTTTCTGCATCAAATGCACTTTTCTTCTGTTTTGGAGAAGACAATAGAAAGTCATTCTTTCATTTGCTCACCATTGGTAACTGACAGCACAAAGACCTATGGGTTCTTTATACATTATTCCTTGGAGAAAGACAGTTCATTCTTTAGAGCATTTTATATATATTTTACTGCTGAAAATGTTCTTAAGCTAAAACAAAGGACATGACCTGATCCACACTTTTTCTAAGAAGGGACACAGGGACTTGGATTGAAATTGGGAGGTCCTGGGAGAGGCTCAGCTGAACAAAGTCTTTGCTAAGAGGGGGGATGCTGTCTGTTTGCTTATAAAATAGTTGAACAAGGTTGTTATCAGAGGAAAAACTCTCTAAACTGCATTTCAGCTGACCAAATAAAACCACAGAGCAAAAGCAAGCTCAGAAACAGATTGGAAACAGATGGGTTTGAACCTTAAAAAAAAAAAAAAAAAAAAAAAAAAGGCATGGTTGGTGCTTTCTGTTTTGCCCACGTGTTTTCAGACAGGGTGGAGATTGGCTTATCCTGAGTCCCAGTGCTCCACCAATGGCTTCCAGAGCTGCCAGGAGGTCCTGCTGCCATCACAAAACACTGCAGGTTACCAAGGAGCAAAACCTCACTGCTATCTACACTAGTGCTATCACAAGTTTTTCTTGTTTAAACTGAAACAGAAAAAAGGGACACATCTCTTTCCTACACAGGTGCTTTGTTAAGGGTCATGTTAGCAGAAGTTCAACACAGATTCAAAGATTAGACATCTCAACGGGAGCAACAAAAGAAGGGAAACCAAATGATGAAGTAGACTACATGGCATTTTCTCCATAGATGTTTCCACCCTTGGAAAAGGGAACATAAATCTTAATAGCATGTCTCACGATACGTATCAAATTTTCCATTACTTTCTGATAGTGGTGTGTGACGGGTTTCACAGAGGCAAGGGTTTGACCTTATTGTGAGAATAACCAATGGATTTTACAATCTACAGTTACTGAATCACATAAACAATGGAAATCCACTTCTGGATTTATTTTTTTTTTTATATTTTGTTCAAATTACTGACATTTCTGGTCAGAAAATATACAAATATGAATCTGTGTTTTTAAAACTCAGTTTTCTGTGCTAGGTTTTCTTCTCCTTTTTTGACTTCTAAAAATAGAAAAGCCCTAAGTGCACTCAAGTGGAAAAAGAACCTCAAATGGAAAAAGAACCTTCTGATACCCAGTCTTTAGAAAACTGATCCCTATAAGCAGATGGGCCCCACCTTGCAGGAAAGTGAACAAATAAAGAATAAATTATCTTTGGGTGCAATAAGCATCTTTCATACGCAAGTTTGCCAAAGGTTGGATAATTCCACAAAGCTGCTCAACAAGAAGCCAGATGTGATTAGAAATGAAAGGTCCCACAACACCACCCTGAGTACTCAGCTCTTAATCAGGTTATCAGACAGCAGAGCTTTTCTTAATTGATGTAGCCTTTTATCAAATGAAGGTGTTATCTCCTTGGTGAGGTCATAAAATATGAGTCACACAGAGTCAATAGGATATCTAGCACAAAGGCGATGCTATTCATTATAGCCTCTAAAGGTACTGTAGGTGCAGTTTACTTAAAAGTAACTGGTGAGTGCTGTGGCCCTCTTCGACCTTCATAAAAAGGTGTTTTAACCCCATTTTAAACTATGGCTACTGTTCAGAGTAATTCTGCTAATCACAATTTGATATTGCTTCCTTGGCAAGGCAGTGTGACATTTTGAGACCATGGTCTAATTTCTCATAAGCAACTCTAGTTCTACTGATTTTCAATTGGTGCATAGCCTCAGCTGAGATTTTGATTTAGCTATGCTGAATTTGTTCTCTGAAAACTGAGTTTTGTGTGGTTAAGCTGGCAAAAAACTCACCCAGCTTATGTGAAGAAAAACAAATACTGTGAACAAAGTATATCACATTTTAACTGAAATTGTATCTCCAGAATTGCTACTGGTCAGCACTAGACTTTGAATATTAGAGATCTGACTGAGATAACATCTGCTTTTGTACCTGAATTCTTGTAGAACTTCTACAAGTCTTTTGCTTCGATTTACTACAGTTCTTAGGTGTTTAACTCTTTGGTGTCTTACTAGTAGGTTTTTGTTTGTTTGTTTGTTTTTAACTATTAATTAAAATGGAAGTTCACTGCTTTTCCACATGAAGACACTGGGAAACTGAGTCCATTAACAAAACCAAGGCATTCAGCCAATAGTTACAAGGATCCTAGTAAAATCCACTCAAAAATATAAATAAATAAATAAACCACCTTGCATACTAGTGCTGTCATCTAGCTACGAATGCTTTAAGTCAGAAAAAACAATGCACCTCTGAGCCTTAGTTCCATTGACTGTCATTTACCAACTTCTGACTGCTGCCTGGTACAGTGCAAACTATGCTGTAGTCCATTGGCTTCCTACTAGGGCAACTGCCTTCAACCTACAACATTGCCAGCAGCCTCACAGAAAGGTAACTCTTTATATGGTCATGTGCAATGACCTAATTTCCATGTTTCCAAGGTGGTGAATGGAACTTTGATTTGTAGGTATGTTACAAAAGCCAGTTACCAGATGCAAATCGAGAGTCAAACACAACATGCAAATAATTTTATTTCTGAAACTATTTTTTAAACAAAAAACAAAATCCTTCAGTTGATTAAAACATCCTGTGTGTATATTAGAAATGTCTTGTTTCACATTTAAGCCCTTTAAAATGCTTTCTAACAAAATTATGCAAATATAATAGTAAAAAAAAAAAAAAAAAAAAAAAAAAAAAGGAATTTGACAGCTCCACTGCCCTTATAATGCCATCTAAGGAAGACTGCATATCAATTCCCAGATTCATGATGTATGCATATGGAAAGGAGTTCATTGTATCACCAGTTAAGTGCATCATACTAAAGACCAGTGCAGGAGTAAATTTAAAAGAAGTTTAGTTCACCTCATTGGTGTAATTGAGATATAAACCAATGGTATATTTTCCAAATAAGAATTGGATAATCTCCCATTACGCAGGTTTATCCTGCGTAAAGAACTAATACTGAAATGCAAAGTCTTATTTTCCTTAGGTAACTCTGAGCCTTAATTCCATTGACTGTCGTCTACCATCTCCTGACTACTACGCAGTACAGTGCAACCTATGCCATAGTCCAATAGCTTCCTATTAGGGCAAATGTCTTCTTTCCACTATTTTGCCAACAGCCACACAGAAAGGCAACTCTATATGGTCATATACAATAACCTAATTTCCAGGTTTCCAAGGCCATCCCCTTGGAGCTCACATTTTTAATGATGTTCCTCCAACTGTATATACAAGATTACACTGCTAATCTTAAGAACCTGAAAGAGGTACTCAATCAGCAGATTACTATGATAGCATCTTTATGCCAGCAGGGAAGCAATGCTGGCATAAAGATGACAGACAAGAAAGTTTTCTATTTTTAGAGAGTTTCAGGCAGATTTTGAGCTCATTGCTTGACTGGAAGTCACATAGCCTGGCTTAATAACCCTTGCAGTGGTAAATTAATACAGGTGATACTAAAATAAGACAAAAGCAAACAACCCATTCAATCCCTCTTTCACCTCCTCATTCCAGAGGTTTGAATTCTTCTCCCACTGTCAACAGGACAGAGGGACAAAGTGAGTCAAAGTGATCTAAGGCAATGCTGTGGTTGGCTTGATTTCACAGCAGTAGCCATCAGGAAGTTCTAAGTTTGTCGTCTTCTCTCCAGTGGTCAACTCCACAGCAACAGCGAGTAGTCACAAAATTTGTCTCCAGAGCTGCAACTCAGCGACCTGAGTTGGAGGAACAGGTGCCCTCTAAGTCCAATGGAGGAAAGCAAGCTCCTCCAGGGTAACATTTACAATACCAAACTCAGATTCCTGCTATTCTCCCCTAGCAGCAGCAGGAGTGGGATACAACTACACAAACACAAACACCCAGTGCCCTCTGCAAGGATGTCCTATTGCCTGTGGCTACTGCTGTACAAGGGTACAATTTCCTTGTTCATGCCTCCCAGCCATCTTAGACTATTTGAAAGGTCACAAAGCTGTATTCAGTGGCACTGCATTCAGGCAACTGAATCCTATTTCCAGGGTTTCAGGAAGGATGTTCAAAATCAGGCTGTGTCTGGGAGTCTCCAGTGCTCCCACATGTAAAAAGATAATGAGGTGCCAAGGGAGAAAGCATTTGGTCTCAATTTCAAGTAACAACTCCCTGCTAATAAGCCAATTAATTTTCCAGAGTGATAACAGGTTGCATTTTCAGCCCTATTTGGAAAAGAAGACACAAGAACATACAAAAACACAAAGGAAAAATGTAACGCAATGCATCATTTATAACCATAAAATGGTGTGTCATCTATACATATCCAGTATATTCGGCCCAGCGTTGACAGAGCTCATGGAAAATTAGTGCTCCTGTTTTCAAGAGGTGTAGTCAAAGCCAACCTATATTGTCTTATTCTATTCTGAGCCCAAAGTATTGTTAGTTTGGCTCACAAGTATAGAGTAGTTAAATAGATATCTCAGGAGGTATTTTTATTTAATTTATTTGCCAAAGATTATAAAGAAGAATGAAAAAGGCAATACCTTTTTTTTTCAGTATAGTAACATTTGATGACCTCCCAACATATTGCTAAGATCCATAATAAATATAAATTGTTGCTGCTTAATATTTATACTTTTATGGCACCTAGAGGGTGCAGCAAGAGGAAGAATCCTGCCTTCTATCTTCTGTACAAGCTCCTAACACCTTCCAGTGAGTTCCCATGGGCTCTGAAATCCACTTTGACTTGGGCATTTATAACAGGGAAAAATGGCTTGGTGCTGACAATCTGCTGAGTTTGAATTCTCATGGCAAGTACAAGTCCACTCTCTTTACACTCTGGGAAACTTCTTCTATAATCCCTGACAGAACTTCAACAGTATCCATAGTCTATTGTAATTATCACATGAAAACATAAATAAATTAAATCTAAATCAATAAAATTCAAAAAATGAAATTACAATTATTGATTGAAAGCAAGTTGACAAGTCATAGGTTTCCCTTCTCTTACACCAATAATATTCATTCTTTAAGCCTGATGTTTCCACATTAATATTACAGGGGAATAAAATAATTTGGAGTATCTTTTTCCATTGTTTGGTGTAAATGAAAACCTAAAGTGTTAGGTTCATAGGAGATGTTATAGTGGTCTAACAAATTCAACATCCTGGTGCAAAATATCCCAAATCAGACAAGTAATAAATAGTTCAACCACACTGTTTCTATTTAATTCTAAATAATTTTATGAAATTCTAAAATAATTTTCTCCCCAGAATGCTTATTTTCAGCTTGCAGGTAAATTAAAGAAGAGAACTCAAGAAACAAAAAAAGAAAGCTAATGTCTCAGTAGAGGATAAGCTGTGAGTGACAACCTGGTATTTTGAAAACTGCTGCATTATACTGCTGCATTAGAAAAATCTACTGGTACTTGTGCTGTAAAGCAAATTGAATCTCACAAAACCAATCTCATATACTATCTTGTGTCTCATGCATTTAATGAAAACTACCCAACCACTTACAAGTAAGGAAGCATATGTTTCATTACTAATGAATGCTATGTTTTTGCTCAGAGCAACAAGTTGCCATAAAAAATCTGTAGGATTTCATTTCCGTGTTGCTTCAAATATTTGCTCATACTTTGACCAAAAAGAAATGGGGATTTCCAGGTAGAGAGATACTACTTTAAAGAAGACTGCTTTTAATGGCTCAGGGTGTTTGTTACCTGGACAAAATCCACCCTTGGCTTTGAAAAGTCCTTAACTGCAGTTCAGCCCCAAGACTAATAGGGCTCTGCAGACCAACAAAAATTGGCCTGTGGGCAGTTTACCAGAGAAGTCAGTGCAGAAACAAAGGAACAAAGTTAATGCTGAAAAATTATTTTAAGTCTAATTTGTCCAAATCCCTGGTGCCATGAATATGAGAAGTTAGATGTTAGTTAGGTCTTAATTTACAAGAAACCTAATTGAGTTTCTACACCCTCATATTAACTCCTGAGACATGGTTTTGATCGCTTGCTAACACTGCATGTATGCCCGTTTACTCCCAGCCTCTTTTCAGAAACTAACTCCACCCAGGGTGAAACTTGGATTAGAGGGATACTTCCCTTTGGGAGTTTCCCTCCCAAGGTGGAATGGAGGTGCCCATGTTAAGACCAGCTCTCTGTGCTCTGCATGGTTCTTTAGCATTATCCAGCTAGGACTTGAATCGTCAGATCTTCTAGTGCCACACCCAAGATTCACAACTCAGCTGTTTGGCTCTCCTCTCATTGATTTGTGCATTTTAGACTGAGAAAGGCCCAAACCAGAGAATTAATATGTCTTAGGGCCACAGAAACCTCACAAGAGGCCCAGAGGAAATCCAGGTCAAGAGCTTCCCAACATGAATATGGCCAGTCTGCTCCAGAGGAAACTAGCCTTGGCCCCAGAGATTGTTTGGATGATGCCTTCAACTGTGAAGGCACAGCATGGTGTGTATGTTCACAGACTAATTTCACTCTCCTTTGCAATTATCACACGGCTAAAACCTGGCATCTCACACATTGGGTAAAGTATTTTCTAAAGGCAAATACTTTACTTTTTATATAGTCATCTCTATATTTCAATACATACATACACAGATGAACAGACATAGACATTTGAAATTGTTTTATACTGAGTCCAACATACTTTAATTCCTTCAAGCATGCTCAGAAAATATTATTTTGAATATTTCAGATGATCAGATTTTTATTTCCTCCTTTGACTTCTTTTCTTTCCTTTCCCTATCTCCAAACCCTTATTTCCCTCTTTAAGACAATAATAATAAGATGAGAGAGGTTCTTTTACTTACATTTCTTCTCCTGTAATTTTGGGTTTATATCCCATTACCATCTTGCTCTATGTTGGAATAATGATGCAGCACAAAAGGATTTTAATTTCCCTTTTTGAAAGTTCTCATAAATTGTAGTGGAAAATGAAAACAGATAAAGGAACAACCTCACATACAGCTCATTTTAGAATAATCTGTGGAAAAGGGATTAAAAGCTTTTTATAATGGAATTAAAGGTTAAAACTTTTCAGCAACTGAATTTTTTTGCTGTTTTGGTAGAAAAATTGAACCAACTCTGAAAAATAAACCTCTCGAAGTTTTCATGCAAGAAAAGCAGCCCCTTTTTAATTGCTCTGTGGGGCTGCTGCCCAAGAGATGGACATGTCAAGTTGCCATTCACAGGCCTCTGCAATACTCACAGCAGTGGAGGCTAGATCTCAGCTATGGGACGTCTCCAGACTGCCCACAAGTTGTGGCAGCCCTCATTTGGTGTCATGTGGCCATGCACATGAGTAGAATTGATTCCAGCCCTACTGTGCATGCCTTTACCCAAGCTCTGCAGCTCACCATTTGTTTGTGCAGGAGGAAGCATTAGGTGGTGTGGGCATTACTTATTTCCTGCACAGCTGCTCCTCGTCTCTCCAAGGGAAAGGAGCCAAATTGAAACAGCCCTGACTGTGGACTGTGCCAACAGGATGCAAATGGTCCACCTCCGGGGTCACATGTATTTTTTTTCTGCAGGGAACTGATGTACAGTCAGCTTCACAAGGAAGGAATATGGCTTGCCAATGGCCATGAGCACAGACATGCTGACCAACTAACCCCAGGGGCTCTGAGTGCTGCCAACAGCCATGTGGAATAGAGATTTCCACAAAAGATTTCCACCTCCCTGTTAACGCTGAGTGATTGGAGCTGTCTGCTGATGGGGATACCCAGGGGCATCAACATAAAAATTCTTACTGACTGCTTGGATAGAGTCCCTACAGGCTTCACCTTACCACTTCAGAGTAAATAAGAATAAGTAAGAGTCCTATAATTGATTTTCTCAAGGCCTCTCTCTCTTGAACAAGTCTTTAAAAACAATGCTTTAATGAGATGATTTTATTTAGCTGGTTAAAAAAGAAAAAATAATAAAAAAAAATACAAACAGGTGAAGCATTCGTCCAAGCTTTATCTTCTTTTTGTAACCACAAGCACGTATTTTCTGTAATACATATTGTGTGTTGTCAGGAATATAGACTTTTAAAAACTGAACTGGACAGCTTATTTGGGGCACAAATTAAACCTCTGAAAAATGTTGACTATTCTGTCCAAGGTGTGGCCTTATCAACACATAGCTCTAACTATAACCATTTGGTCCTTTGAAGGGTACAGGTTAGATTCTCCCCTCTCAACACAGTTTTGCCTAATGGGTACTTTCTCTGATGCGTCCAAATGAAGACTATTACTGATGGTACTTCTGCCTTGCTACCTAAAAAAGGCTGAATAGCCTGTGATATCAGTCTCTTTTACCATATCACTTTCCTAGTCAGACCATGCTGCAAGAAACACACTGTATGGGTAATAAAACTGCTTGAGTAGCAATGGGAAGTAAAGGGATGGGGAGTTGGAGGGGAGAAAACAGGTTTTTTATCCACTCATGCAACCATCATGTAACCAATCATTTCCACAGAGTTTGGATGTCACCTGGACTTGTTCTTTGGCATCAGACTAGGAGGAAGACAGATTTTCTTAACTTTGAATGGGTTGTTATTTGGTTATTAACTACTAAATCAGTAAATTGTTAGCATATCTGGGTCTGAATGTAGCAAGCTTGACTTGCTCATCCAGTTACTGATGTTGTGCATGCTTTGACATCAACTTCAGCAAGGAAGAGGATCTGAACCAGGAACTCCTATAAACAATTTTAATTTGAAATCAGATTAGCAAGTCTGAAATGCCAAGCGATAAGAGAAGACTTTCCTTCACAGACTTCCTTTAGCAGTCCTCAGCCAAGGGTATCAGGAGGGCACAGGCCTTTGGGTGCAAACAGGTAGAAATGCTGGTCCACCTTCCTCACAAAGTGTACAGTTGTAGCTTCTCCTTGGCAAGTTATTGAACATAATTAGAGATGGATTAAACCGAGATTTACCTTTTTGATTAAAAGAGAAGAGAAGAGAAGAGAAGAGAAGAGAAGAGAAGAG
>NC_048897.1:26005353-26052985 GCF_011077185.1 Oxyura jamaicensis
AAGAAAAGAAAAGAAAAGAAAAGAAAAGAAAAGAAAAGAAAAGAAAAAAAAGAAAAAAGAAAAAAGTAAAAGGTGCTTGGAGGAAATGTTCACCCCAAATCTGTATGAAATAAGTTTGTGAGTGGAGGGTGGGTGGGTGGTGCAGGGGCTGAGGAATTGTCAAAGCTTTCTCTCTGTTGAATTTCTATGATACATTTCAGACTCAATATCCTTTTTTTCTGATTGGACCTCCAGGTTAAAGAATCAGAGTTGAAGCAGAAAGTTATACGCAACTTAGGAAGCTGCAGGTACCCAATCTTATCTCAGCTAAAGAGAGAATTATCCAGCATCAGAATTTTCATCCATTTTCCATCTTTCCCTACAAACTTTGCCCTACGCATCTCTTTAGATCATTGTGATTATAAAAAGACTACTTGCTACATTCTTAAACTTCTCTCTATATAGAAAAAAATGATGTGATGATAGTCATTCCAAAATGTAGGATGTTTTTGGTATAGATGTCATGTCAAAAACTCTAACAGCTATATAACTGGATGGATGATTTTCCAAGTAGTTTACAGAATGGATTTCACATGCATTCTGGTTTGAAATGGTCTAAAAATACTTCTCACACCTAATTTACTTCATTCTACCCAAAATGGAATCAGATATTACATGCAGGATGTGAAAAACCTAGAGATCTAGACACACTTAACAGCCTCCTAAATACAGCAAATGGATTTAAGGCTTCTTGGTCCTGCTCTATTAAGAATGGAAAGAGAACCCTCAGAGGATATTTGGGCCACCTGACTGGAACGTGTAGTACACATTCAGGACACTTGAAATTATCATTTCTGTAGTAAACAACATTGCAAGAGCATTCAGAAGTAACTTCTGATGTTTGATTCAGGCAGCTCAGAGCTGTTCCTTTGATTCAATTAATTGTAATGTAAAAGGAAAAAAAAAACTCATTACACTGCTGGAAATATGGAGCTAAGCCTTGTACATTCACACACAAGCTCTAGTTAGGACACCAGTCTGTCATCAGTGTAGTGGGGCATTACCAACAAGTATGGTGTTTCTTCTGTCAATATTTGTTCTAGTCTTTAAATAAATAAATTACCTGCATGTATATGTCTCCACAAAGGTTTGCATGTTAAATTTGCTGTTATCAGATCACAGAGGGTGTAAGATAAATTTGACTACATTCACTTGAAAGATCTAATGCTCCCTTCTCTCTCTGGTGATTTACCACAGACATATTGTAGGAACATCATCTCAGAGACATGGTCAAAAGACAAAAAAATGGATTACAGCAGGAAAATAATATACTTCTTTTACTTTTATATACTCTTACTTTTATACTTCTTTTTACTTTTCTAGATATAGTACATAATATGATAATTAAAGGATATCTCATTGAATTCAATTTAAAGTAAAAAATGGTTTTCTTTGAGTAAATGATAATTCACTTAAAAAAAAAAAAAGGAAATTACTACAATGGCTGTGAAAAAAAAAACAAACAACTTTTTTTTTTCCCATTTTCATAAAGATCTGAAAAGAGTTGAAGAAGAATGTACTGAAGCTGTTTATGTGACACCCCTTACATGTCTTTGTTACATATCCAGTGGACAGGTGATTTTACATCACATTTTCTACTCGCTGTACAAATTTTCTTACAACAGTGGTTCCTACCTTAAAATGAACAGAGCTTTAATGGAAAAGTATTGCAGAGGTGAACAGAGGATAACAAATTTTTCTTTCCTCTGTCCATATTTTTTCTTTAAAAATGTATGAATTTCTGTTTTCTAATATATTTTAAGCCAGGCAACTTGCTGCTTGATATTTTCTCAACTAATGTTCTCAACTAACTTTTGTTTTATTTCCCTTTTCCTTGTAAGTCCCGTCTTTCTTGTGTTCTTTTTAAAGGAAAGTACTACTCTCATTAAGTTTCCATATACTGCTGGCATTTGTATTGGCAAGATAGAGTACATGAGCTCTACCTTCTAATGCATTAGTGTATAGAAAGGACGAGTAAATGTATTTGCTTTTGTTTTATTAGCTATTAAAAATGGTCTATCTGTTTTCTAAAGAACAGGTATTAGTAAAAGATGTTAAGCCTCTGTACACTAACAAATATGCTATTGGGATATAAAGTATGCAGAGCCATAGTAACCTATTTTGGCACCTTTATTCTACATGTTGGGAGCATATACCACATCCTACAATTATCTATCAAGTGTCCCTACTGCTGTGGCTTAGTATTTCTTCTAGTTTTGGCTGCTATTCTGATATGCAAATGAGCAAATAATCAGCTTATTCCCCCAAATCAGGTGCAATAACTATATCTGCTAGGCAGCATCTTTTTAGAGTTCCAGAAAATCACACTAGCTGTGCCAAAATCCTCTGGCCATATTTTAGTAAATCACCAAAAACAACTGCTCAGTGGAGGGCCTGCATGCTTCAAGATTTTTTCTGCTTTTTCCTTTCCTGCTGCTGGTGATGCTGATATCCCTTCTTCCTGGCTATGCACATGAAATCCAAAGAGCAGGCCCAGACAAGGAGCTGCTATGGGTGAGTTCCATAACCAGCAGGAATCCATCACTAGATACTGTCCCAGGCAACAGGCTAAAGTGTTGCCTCTGTTCCTCTGCAAGGTGAGTACAGAAATACAGAACAACCTGACATCCTTGAAAAGGTAAAACTGTATTATCCAGTAGCTTTGGGCTTTGAATCTGAATTTTAGGGGAACAGCTGGCTGGAAGATGCAGGGACTTTGGACATAGTTAAACTGGAGTGTGTTACATCTGTTAAGTTTTATGCATCTTTTCATCCTGGAGCATTAAGGAGGTGTAATTACTGTAAATTTCTAATGGTATGAAATACTTGGATAGGCTCTGCTTCCTTCCAGAGATCTGCATATGATCCACCACCCATCCATACATGCACAGAACTAATAGGAGGACAAAGACCTTGGGCTGACACGGAGAAGGGACTGTTCTTTAAACCTACAATTGGTATAACTTTATTTCCAGAAGTCACTGAGACAAACAAGGATCCCAGATGGTTAATTGGTGACCTCTGACTATATCTCTGTATAAAGGTGGATGTGAATTATTTCTTTATAAGCTGTTCTCATAAATAGTCTTTACCTTCAAATGGTATTATGACAGCTGACTGGTTACTGGTAAACAAAGTCATTGCGCCTGACAGAGCTGAGTGCAGGATTCAAACTAAAGTTAGCTGTACTAAGACTCTGTCAAGAGTTATTGTCACAAAAATTCCAGACTAGGAGGGGGAATGAAAAGTGTTGCCTGAAGATATTGTGACGTGATCTGGGGCCCAGGAAGGAAAACGGGAAGAGGGGTAGAGAGTAGATAAGCTTAGATATGTGCCAGTTCTTGACTGATACATTTGTAATATACATTATATATTGAGAACTCTAAACATTGCCCTGTGTACTTTATTGTGAAATATCTTTTTTTTTTTCTTTCTAATGAGAAATATGCTTTCTAAGTGGACTCCACAAAAGAACGCACAAATGTAATATGCAATGCTTATGCCTAGTTTCCAGGAGGCAACTAGCAGAATACTAACCTCAGGTAGGTAAGAAAAGTAGTTGATTGCTAGCAAAAGATCTGTAATTTTGCAAAATATGAAGATGTATACTTGTGAAGGGCAAAAAAAAAGTCATTTGGAGTTATACCACCCTGCTAATGCATTAATAATTTACTGAGCTTTATGAACGAATCATAAAAACCTCCCTAACACCAGAACTTTTGGTTCTTGGAGGTAAATGCTCAGCGGGGGCATACATTTTTCCTGCAGGGTATTCTCATTTTGCACGCAGTTTCATGAGTTTCTCCTTTTATGAGTGTCTTGTGCAATGCTATCAGCCTTGCGGAACAGGATGAAGCAGGGTGTTTTAGCATTTCGATCTCGCACTTGCTCTTTCCAGAGAACAGTATAGTGGCTGAGTAGATCAGCTGATTTCACACACATGTCCATTTTCATTGGCCCTGGATAAACATCTGTGGTAATTTTTTGCTAATATTTACTCAAAGAATTATCTGTATATATTCCAGGGAACAGCTGCGCTATACCCTACTTCAATGCATTCTGGCAGTTGCACTTATTTCCAAGACCGCTATCTGGTTTCCCATATGCTATTACTTACATGGCACCCACAGCCTACTTTGCTGTCTGTTGTTTTGCTCTTTGGTTGTGAGACTTTTGTGGCAGAGAGGAACCTTTTGCCTAATAATTACATGTCTAACAGAGCAGACTTTTGTATTTAGATAGATAGATAGATAGATAGATAGATAAAGACAGCAGTTTAGCTGCTTTCTATCTGCTCATCTCTTTGTACCTCCTTCCACAGCAATGTACTCCAAGACTGGCTGTAGTGTACCTGGCTCCTTCCTGTAGTGTACCTGGCTCCTGTATTTCTCGATTCATTGGTCCTATAGTGTGCCATCTTTCCTGAATTCCCAACACTTCATTTTTTCTAGACAGATAATCTGAGCTATGTATTTTAAAGCAACAGACTGCCTGACATAAAATTGGAGCAAGCAAAGCCCAGTCTGTAACCAGTGGTAACAGAAAAGAGTGGGATCCAGATCCAAACTTGCTCAGGCTTTGAGAAGACGTAAATCATTATTTCAGTGTTAATGTTCCAGGATACATTCAATTTATCCTGGGGGTAATTCAAATTAATTGTCACAATGTATGGCAGAGAACCCTACTTTAGCATCTCTTCTAAAGGCTAGCTGTAGGGGTAGTGTGCAATGGTTTACAATACTGGTTTACAATACTCAAGAATTCATCTCCATAAATGGTAGTAGTTTTTTGATTTTACAATACTGGTTTACAATACTCAAGAATTCGTCTCCATAAATGGTAGCAGTTTTTGGTAACGGCACAGAAATTTTCTAGGCAAGTACTTCCAGACAGTGGCTTCCTATGATATTTGATGTAAATATTCATTTAGAAACTATTTATGTTAAATTTCAGGGGCTTAGGGACAATTTATACCAGAACAGCATTACCAGCTCGCAGGACTGTCACAGGTTTAGAGATATTCTCATTTGCTTAAATTTACTTTTCATGGATAGACAGCAAGAAATGCTCTGCTAAAATTCTGGTTTAGCCTTAAATATTTCAAAGGCTTAAGTATGAGACCAAAATGTAGAACAACCATTGTCCTTGCTTAGGTGTCCAATGTGATCCCCAGTTTAGGGAGATCATATAAGAAATACATATTTTTTATAGGCAGGTGTAGCATTCATTGAATTTGGGTTAAAGGAAATATTATAATTCTTTGAATAGTTTAGCAATTGTCTGTATGCTGATATAATAATCGCTCCCTGTTACATAGCAGGCTAAATGTAAACCTAGTTCTATGGGCTTGTAAAACAAAGTCAATGGATTTATGCCCATTCATAACAAACCTGAGCTGTCCAACAGTTACTTGGCCAGGTCTAACATGCAAGTTAAGCTGAATTGTACTTCAAGTCCTAGTTTGAATTGCTTTACTTTTTTTTTTTTTTTTTGATATATTTTTTTTTCCTTTAAGGGAGGCTTTTTCAGTCTTTCCAAAGGACTTATCTAAGTTATAAATACCTTTATCTTATTTTTAAATGCTATATGCTTACACAGTTATAAACCAAATTAAACATTGTCAGCAGGAGTTCCTTGAAGTCACTCTATAAAAACTGAGCAGAGGCTGCAATGGTTCCAGAGAACCCAAGCTTTTCTAAGGTTTCTATCTCAAGCAGCCTCTCGCCTTGCTATCTGCAGAGTGGTCAGATACCTCTGGAAGGCTGCTTATCAGGATATTAAATGAGATTACCAAATGTCACAGGAAACAATTTTGCAAAGGAGCCAGAGGGCCTAAGGAGGCAGAAAAATCCAGTGTTGGCTAGTCCATGGCACTGCCTTTCTTGATTCAGCTAGCTAAGAGTCAAACAGCAGATGAAAACAGGAACTAAGAGCTCTGCAGAAAAAAAAACTTACTTTTCCCTAAAGTTTTGTGTTTTCCCTCCATCTTGTTTGAGACAAAGGTGATTTTCTCCTCCTCCAGCAAGAGATCTGCATGACTGATATGCCTCCTGGCAGCCCTTCTTGTTTGCTTCAGCCTCTGGGATACCAGAACTCTCCTTCCAACCTTTTGCACTGCTGGTTGCTATGTACTGCAAGAGGCTGAGGTGCCTCACTGCAAGCACTAACCACTCATCAGCTCTATCCTTTAGTGTAGTGATGCAGCACTTTCAGGCAATTCACCTTCTGCCTTTGAAATCTCCACTGGGCTCCTCTATTTGCTTCTAGTTGGATTTTACTGGTGAATCCTGTTTCCCTCTCAAAACAGGAAAAAACATGACTCTTTTATATAATCCCTAGATTGCATTATAGTATGGAAAGGAAAGCATCACTTTTCCCTGTTTTCCCAGTAATTAGTAATGCAAACTAGAATTTTTTCATGGTTAGGTAGGCATTATTTTCTGTACAAATGAAAAGCCATTTCCAAGCTGGGACCTTGAAGAAATAGAGAGACTTAAACAAACACAGAACCACAGAATCACAGAATAATCTAGGTTGGAAGAGACTTCCAAGATCACCGAGTTCAATCTCTGACCTAACACTAACAAGCCCTCCACTAAACCATAGCACATCTAAACGTCTTTTAAAGACCTCCAGGGATGGTGACTCAACCACTTCCCTGGGCAGCCTATTCCAATGCCTAACAACCCTTTCAGTAAATAAGTTAAAGTAAATAAGTAAAGTAAATAAAGTAAATAAATAAGTTAAAGTAAATAAGTAAATAAGTAAATAAGTAAATAAGTAAATAATATCCAACCTAAACTTCCCCTAGTGCAACTTTAGCCCATTCCCCCTCGTCCTGTCACCAGGCACGTGGGACACAAGTAGACAAATACTCTATAATTCCTAAAGATGTTAGATAGAAATAGGCAACCTGGCAGCTGTACATTGAAACAAACAACTGTTGGAATAAGCGTGTCTAGCTATGACTATCAATCATTAAGGTTATGAGAATGCAGAATTCCCTTTTTAAATGGTATTTGAAAATGAAATGTGTTATGGTGAGAAGTGTCAAAATCCTCCTCCTTCATTTCCGAACATACTAACTAGAAAAATTGCCCTTTTTTTGCTTTTGTGCCACAGAAAGAGCATGTTCATCCAAACCACCCGCATCATCACTCTATTCACACAAGCTTCGCTCCTTGAATCCCTACTTCACCCACTGCCAGTACAGAAAAGCAGCTAAAGAGAGGCTCTGACTTTGCCCAGTTGTAAATAGTTTTGATATCTCCATGTATCCCTGCTAGGACACATACTCCACACTCATCAGCCAAACAGCTGAAAAATTGGTCTATGAACAAGGCTTGATTTGCACTGAATTTCACTGGGACAGCACAAGAGTATTTTCTGAATCGAAAGGAATACTTTCCCACGTAATGAAAATACATAATGTTATCAACAGGAACATGCACACTCCAGGTAGTAATGATTTCAAACAGCCCAGCTTCAATCAGAAATCTTGGGATACTTACACAGATGTCTGATATAATTAACTACAGGACCAATATATTCTATTGTTTCAACAGTAGATTTTACTAAAAACAAAGACAGAATAACCACATAACCTGATTGTCTTCTGATAAGGACATATCTTCCTTGGTCCCGCTCTTCCCCCTGGTTTCTAGGACTTAGGATTCCCAAGGTCTAGTCTTCCTATTAAAGATGGAGGAAAAGAGAGAATTCAGTACCTCATGCTTTTCCATGTCCTGTGTAATCAGGTCATTCAGCAACAGAGCCACATTTTCCCTAGTCTTCCTTTCGTCACCAATATCTTAGAGAAGCCCTTATTGTTGTCTTTTGCATGCCTGGCCAGATTCAATTCCATTTGGACTTTAGCTTTCCTAACTTCATCCCTGGATGCTTGAACAATGTCTCAATACCAGGTCTCAGTGATCTCAGTACCAGTTCTTACCCTGAGTACTGTATTTTGATTCAAAATAGACTTAAATTTCCTGAGTGAAAGGTGTTGATCTGCAAGTGAATGTAATTACAAAGAGAACATGGGGCATATGCAGTGGCAAGACAGATTTCCATAGGCTCTGTTTATTTCTTTACCTTTGCTGCACCACTTCTTAGCTATCAACCAGAACATCTTTCAGGTGTGTTGCTCCCCATTTAGTCAGTCAGGAAAGAAGTTCATAGTGATGTTCAAGATTATTTCCAGGTATCTGTGACAGAGACAATATCATTTGTCTTTCATATCACATAAAAGAAGCCACATGTAAATTGGCAAGCTCTGCATATACACTGGCTGACTCTTATATTCAGCTCAATATATTTAACCTCCAGGAATAAATGGTTCTTCTATTTGCATTAGATTTACTAGGAAATTCCTTCAAGTAAAACTTTTATTTTATTTTATTATTTTATTTTGGTAATAATAGCAGAAACAAATGCATTTGACATTGTAGTACTTCACACCAGTGAAATTTTAGCTGAAGAATTTCAGATTTGGAACCTGTATGGTTATGGGCTATATGGCTACTATTAAGAAGAGGTGTGGTATTTATTTGGGGTAAAATGAAGTGGGTCTTCTGTACTTTTTTTCTTCCAGAAAATTAGAAATTTCCTTTCAGCTTCTTGTCTACACAGTGCATCTTAGAATTAACCATACACTTCTGGATGGAAACCAACCAACAAATGGTAATCTTCACTATTGTTACTGTTCTTCTAGATAATGGTTTGAATAGATGTTTGTTTGTTTACTTGTTTTTTCACAGATGCTTGGCTCAAAGTTGTTTCTTTAGTGTTTTGGCACCACGGAAAACAACTTTTTGGCAGTACTGTGCACTGTCTGTATCTGTTTACTTACTAAATATTTTCTTTTACAATACTGTCATAAGAATCCCCCTTCACTCCAATGGAAAATACTGATGTAGTCAAACAGCAGATTCTCCACTAATAACTAACAGAATGGGAAATTGCTAAGACCAGAACTCTGTAAATTCATTACTTATTAAAATAATATAGAAAATTTATGAGTTACTAAGAATATATTGGTAATAAAGTATTACTAATAACACAACTATTAAATATATCTGCAAATTTACATAGTTATATGTAAAGCTGGAATGCTTATCTTAGTAGTATAGAGCTGATTTTCGTTTTTGATATCAAATCATTATAGCTCTTTGTACAAACTTATAAATTGGTATCTGTTCTGGACATAGTTCCATTCAGTGTTTTCTTCATGATTTGGATAATGATATTTCTTGATGATACCAACCTTGGATAGTAAACAGGTACACTGGAAGGAATAAATAAATAAATAAATAAATAAATAAATAAATAAATAAATAAATAAGGGAAAAAAAAAAAAAAAAAGAATTGTCATCAAAATTATCCAGATAAGCTGAAAAAATATCTAATATTAAGATCAGATCATAAAAATTATTTGAACTGTTGATTTGTGGTTGGCGGAAGAAACATAGGAAATTCAGAGGAAATTAGGTACCAAAAAGCAGCCAGGAAAGTGGCATATAGTTTGCTATAATTTCCAGTTAGCATGTTAGTAAAACAGCATCATATTAAGTTCCATTCAGTTATTCCATGTTTACCACGGAATAAATTTGAGACTCTTATGCTTCCAAAGCATTACCACTCAATCTAATGGATGCAAGATACCAGGAATTTATAATGCAGCTTCATCCCTGTTAGAAAAACTACCAAATTAGACTTCAACCTGTGACAACTTCAACCTTAGACAACTACCTGTGGTTCTTACTATGATTACATTTCCTGCTGGCAATAGTAGAGTATCCGAAATCATCATCAGACTTATGGTTATCCTCAAATAAAGCAGTCAAGGATATATAAATGACACCCAAAGTGCTTGGGACATGAAGAACAATTTATACATTATTAATTACAACTTGCAGGTTATGGTAGAGACACATGAACAAAAAGGCCTGTTCATAACAACTTCAGATCAGTTTGGCCTGCTCAATTGCTTTTCCAGAAGGTGCTCTTTTAGCTCATCTTAACCAGTGCTGCGGTGCCCTCAAGAAACAGTATGCCATACACAAACCTCTTTTGTGATCATGGCCAGACCTTAAGATGCAACATTGCCATTCTACCGGGTACTTCCTTCCACTTTTCTTCACTTATCTCCCAAAATTCCCATGAGGGGGGACACCGGAAAATTCTCAGAATGCCTGCCAGGGCATATTCTGAGGCAGCACTTCCATCAAGTGTAGTTTTATCCTTTGTGTTGTCAGGGGCAAAGTGAAAAACCAATGCAGAGGAGATCTTTATCTGGAGCTGTTTCTCCAAAACAGACTATCACACCATTTCTTCCCTGGTTTAAATCAGCATGTGTCAAGAAGGCTGCCAACAAAAGCATTGTTTCAGACCTTCAGCATTTCAACAAACACAGCTTTCACACTACAAAATGTGGCTTTGAGATCTAAGTGCCTTATTTCCGGGTATGTCAAACTGAAGAGGGATTTAATTTGTGCACCCAGAGTGTAGGCACTTAAAATATTAATCAGTGCAAAAAGCTCTAGCCTCCATCCTCTCTTAGCATTTAACCTGCCATTCTGGGTTATTAAATACTGAGCTTTGTTATGCATTGCCTTAGACAGTGGCTAGGGCTTGTTGTGTATTTAAGATTTTAATGGGATTTTTCCTGGCTAATCTTATATGTGGGAACTGTAAAGTGTAAAACAGTCATTGCTCTTTACATAAGGAGACCAATATATTTACCTATTCATTTACAATTCTGGCTCTGACCAGGTTTCTCAGGTGTTTCTACCCTAACCCGTTATTTTCCAAGGTGTGAACCAGCACAAATATACTTTCAATGCCTCTAATTTTTAAACTTCTGAGCAAGAAGCCAACTCTGCAAATCAGTTTTTATTTAACATGGAACCCTCCCCGCCACACACTAAAACAAACAAACAAACAACAAAAAACATTCAACCAACAACAAAAAAATAAACAAAAACAAAACAACAACCAAAAACAAAACAAAACAAACAAACAAACAACAAAAAACACACCTGTTGTAGTTAAGAAGTTAAAAAGACTCATTACAAGCCCATGGAATTTTCCCCTTGGTTCTCTCATAGAAAAGTAAACTGTCAAAGCAGATTGATATTATCAGGGTGGATCATCTCCCAGGACCACTAGGTTTAATGGGTTGCACAACAAAGACATAATCATTACTTCCAGTAGACTTTAGGGAAAGTTGAGAAAAGGTTTCACTTTTTGCTTTGAGAACAACGTGGGAAGTTTTGTGAATATCTACAAAGGAATCATTCAGTGGATAAAGTTTAATTGAGTAGCAGATTTTATAGGTCAGACACACTGAAATCTGTTTCTAATACCTGACAATCTAGGGTATTATAATGTTGTAGTTCTGAAAACATACAGAATTTGCATTATGAACTCCTGTTAATATTTATAAGTTCAGCTTGGAACTACTAGATAATATCTGTGGTAGTGATCATGGAAAGAAAACACCTTGAATTTCCTCAGCTAGTGTATAATCAGTGCAAATGCAATGAATTTATGTGAGCCATGACAAGCTGCTTCAAATTAGGATTCTAGTTTGATGGATGTACATAAATAGCATAGTCATTATCTATTGGATTAAGTGTTTTATAAATTGTAAGACAAAACACAAAATCATTTAAGCATTTTTGATAAGCAGTGGTTACAGCAAAACTGAATATACAAAGCCTAAAAGAATGTACTGAAGTAAGCATTGTACAGCTCCAGCGTGGTAAAATTACGTCTGGTTACATGCAACCAAAATGACTCCCAACACAGTGAATGGCTTTTCTCCCTGTTTTCACCTACAGGCACTTGCCTTGATCTGACCTACCTTCACTTGGTGCAGGATACAACTGGACTGAGGTCCTGGGAGCTGAAAAGTTCTGTGAAAAACAGGGCTGTCAAATCTATTTAAGCCAAATTTTGAGATCAGTCTTTGTCAAACTGCCTAAGTAGCACTCAGCTGGGCAACACTTCATTTACTGATGTGTATATGCCTCCTCCCGTCAAATCTTCCCTTAGAAAAATAAGATTGTGTTTTGGAGACAATTCTCTGTCATTGTGAATCTCTGAGTCAAGAACAGACATTGGTCTAAATGATTTGCCCTAAATCAAATGTAAATTGGTAATTTACATGAAAAAAATACAGGATAAAAAGTGCATGAGAATGTATTCTGATTAAAGATGTCGTCTGCTTCAACAAAAATGATCACAATGATCTCTGATTGCTTTAAGTCTTTGAGTCTTGAAATGTATTAGGAGTAGTTTTGAATATCATTGAAAGAGCGTGCAACTCACATGCTTCAGGTTTACTTCTGCGCAGTTCCACTGAGCTATGCTGAGCTACTTTGAAAGTACACCAGCATGGGAGACTTGAATTTCCTGGAGTCTTGAATTCAATCCAAAAACCGTAAGAAAAGAAAGCGCTCCCCACCTGTTTGCATGAATGATTCAGAGAGAACAAATGAGCATACAAAGGAGTTCCAAAACTGCAGGATCCACACCATAAAAGCAAACTTACTTTTCCTGTTTCTCTTCATGTTGGACAGAAAAAAGAATATGAAGATGGACAGCTTTCTGGATTATGATTGTTTCAGAAAGTTTAAGAGCTCATTGTCTACTATGAAACATACAGCAATATTATTTTTTTTTTAATCTGGGGATTGTAGGAAACTAACTTATTTTTTCTCACTCATAAAGACAGAAAAAATGACTCCTCATTTTCTCTATCAAAAATGTTATTGCATTGATAAAGCTAATAACGGAAGACAACCCTTTGTGTCAATATTAATCTGAGATAAAAATTATAAAATAATCTAATTCACTTTCAATTTCCAAAAAATCAGCCTCTTACTCAAGTCATTTCCATGAATTCCTAATAAATTCCACTGTAGACAAGCTTTCTTCGTAACTCTTTGACACCTGTTGCATAGAAACTGTAAGGTATTATCAGTTAAGATCTGTATTTGATTCATTATTGCATGTCTTATTTGCTCTAATACAGCATTTTAAATTTGCAGTATCCAGAAAGAGTTCCAGAAGCATAGTAGCAACATTACTTTTTTATTAAGATGGGGAAGGATAATAGCATTGAGCTTAATTTGAGTCAACAATCAAAAAATTGCTCCCACATAATTACTTTAAATTAATCAGCAACAGAACTCAGTGTTTTCACCATTAAGCAGCATCTACTATTATTTCACTTATAAAATTGAAACATACACAAATACTATATTGCAGTGAAGTTAAATACATTCTAGCACAAATTACAGTTGTTCTATCGCATACCATATTGTAAGAAGAAGGAAAAAAAATACTGAGGGCACATGAACAACTGATAGAGGGATGTTTCCCTAAAGCTAGCTGTGGGTCAATATAAACAAGAGATAACTGTGCTTTGTCGTATCATACAAAAAGGATCATAGCTCTTCTGTTCTGTACCTGTATAATGGCTCCACTCCACAAGCATGTATCAGAACAAACTACACACAGTCTTAAGATAACAATATAGGACAAAAGTATCAGGAAGATAGAACAGACAAAAAAAAAATCCACATATTTCACTGTACCACAATGGCTACTGTATCAACAGACAGATGAGATATGGAAGAAAATCAAGTGTTTGAGAACCTGGAGTATAAAATGAAAAGGCAAATCTATCCTCTAGAAATTAAGTATTATCTTATGAAAAATAGGTGAATTTGGCACTGTCCAGGGAATCCAGAAGTATTGTTATTTTGATTTCTAGGGCAACTATAAAAAAACTGTAAATCACTCTTAATTTCCTAATCAGCAGCTCACCAAGCTCTTCAGCTCTGAAGTCTATGTGGGTTTTCTCAGTTCACTTTATTACCAATAATACAGACTCTGCCTTCATTCAGTCAGAAATACTTTTAGCATCAAAGGAGCTTCAGAGTTTGAAGATATACTCCGTCAAAACTAGACAATGGCTATAATAATTACTACCAGCTTACACCATCATAGTCCTATGAAGATGGCTTGACAGTCGAGCTGCCATTGATTAAGTTTGTCTGATTATGAGAATAGAAAAGACCATAATCATCTACTCATCCATAATTTTGGCAGGCATTTCAGGTCACAGGAAGCAATTTCACTCAGTGCTGTTCTGTCTTGCAAAAGATTAGTATGGAACACTACTTTCAGTCACCTGCAGCAACAAATCAAAGCAGATAAGGATTTTCATACTTTTCTGAACAATAAAACCAAAAAAATGACTATAAAAAAGGTCAGCAGACAATTCATCCACTGACGTATTTAATGTTCAATGCTGTACAAGTCTAGCTGCTCAAGTTTGACAGCATTTTTGTTTTATATCATACTTTGACATTCCAAAACGATAAGCATGCTGACAGCTTGCCTTAGCAAAACATGCACACCAATTAGTCACCTCCGTGATGCGTATTTTGTGAATATATCAAAAAACCACAGTCTATGATAAGTTACAACACAGAGCCCAGGGACATAAGGATTTCTCATGAGACGTTTTCCTTAACTTACTCAGACTCACTGAGAAAGTATTGCCTATATGAATAATGGCTGCAGGTTATCTGAAGCCATAATGTGCCATCTTTGTGTGTACGTGGTGTTACACAACCTCCAATTACATGATCAGATCCCGCTGTTCTCTGTGGGATTTCTATTTCACTTGGTGCACAGCATGCACCTGGTGTAGAGAGCATGAACCCGGATTCAAGGATGGATGAGAGCATGTTGTGAGCGTGACTGTTGTCCACAGACTGATCTCTCATTGCCTGGAAATGTTGGCTGTTGAGGAACAAACGTGGCACACAGATGTCACCACATAGATTGACTCACTTTCTGATATACTGCAAAGATGGCATAGGGCAAGACACTCAGATATTTCTCACACGCCCAAGAAAAAAATTAAAGTGAAGCTAACAAAATAAGCCAAACAAGCCTACAAATACACTGCTAGCTCAATATTGTTGCTGATGATCTAGTGACAAATAGCGACAAATGCAGTCTCGCTTTCTGAGACTTTCCTAACACCCTGCTGCCAAAATGACCTATTAGGGAGTAAAAGAAAGGAGGAATTGTTATGAGTGCAGGAGAGTAAGCATCTCACAGAAGGTATGAAATCTGAACAGTTCAAACGAAGTGGGAAACCTTAGTATTTGGGGAAGCAGTTGTATAATTCTATGTATCAACATGGATTGTGCATATATAAGTATATAGAGTGGTAATGACATATATATCTATATATCCACTTCCTACATAGCCTGTTCTTTCTAGCATGAGAAACATATCTGAGTGTCATTAAGCAGAATGATGTCCACCACAGCATTCCAACATGTAGACTTTTTTGAGGTTATGTATCACTATTGTCCCCTTGAGGGTATAGTGCTACTCAGTTCAGCACTCCATTTCATCAACTTACTTTTGTGCTAGTTACTCCATTTATTTATCTTGAAATAGTCATGCTATTTATTTCTCTATTTCTATTGAGTGTGCATACATTAACAATTGCTTCTAAAGATCGATTTTTGACTTTTTGGACACAACGTTGCTTTATAACAGAGTCTAGCTTTCAGCAGGCTTTTGGCAGTGCTGCTGCAAGCATATGGCCCTGATTAGAGGTATCATCTCGGATCCCAAGCATGATGCTGCAGTATCAGTGCCTCAGAGAAAGGCAAATTCTTTTAGCCACAACTTCATATCACTATTTTGTATTATAAATTTATCTTGGCTGGTGTTAGCAGAAGGATGTCTGCAACATGCACCACTGCACAAGGTAAATATGTCCTCAAATATGTGTGTGTACATGAATGTTTTAATTTATCAATAGCAAACATCACTATGCACAGTTGTAGTGTCTGTGTTTACAAGCTATAAAGAGGATTAAGTGTTTATCCTCTTTATACACAGAGATATCCTGGATACATTCAGGTGACATGGCAACCTTACTCTGGCACCTGCGTTCATACTCCCCATGGTGCAGGATGCATGCTACTTTTTTTTCTACAGAATCTTCTCTTACTCAGTGCATTGCAGGATTTTTCTGGTAAAGAAGTAAACTTAAGTACAAAAGGAAAATATTGCCTGTAAGATTTCCTGCTTTTTTTCTTTGTTGCAGAACTTAAATTTGAAGCAACTGAATGAGGGAAATGCTGAAAAGAGAAAGGACAACATCATCAAGCAGTTTGAGTACCATGACCTTCATTTGTGACACTGGCTAAAACATTTATATCACAAGATTTCGTAATCACATTTTTTAACTGTGCATTCTTCATTTTCTGGGTGATCAGCTGAATGATCTGAGTGATCAGGATGAAATGCTGCATGTGTAGAAGTACTGAGCACTCACTTCATCTGTGCACCCAAACTTAGTAGTACAATCAGCCAGAATTTAGATGTATTTCTTCATTTGCCATAATTTTGGTAATAATAATTTGTGAAGCAATCAGTTGCTACAGTGATAGCACTACAGAATCCTATTTGAAGAAACAAGTTATTCTGTTAGCAGAGAAGGGTGTGAACAGAAGCCAGTAAACAAGATTTGGTCCTGTACTGCATAAGTATAAACAAAGTACGGCATTGCTGTTCATTAAACAGGAAGTGACAACTATAGAGATTCAACTGCATGAGGGTCTTCTGGAAAAGTCATTCGCCATTACATAATGCACATCTTATCACGAAAATTAAGATTGGATCACAATTCACTTGCCCAACAGAGAACTGTACAAGTAATCTAAATTATGGAATTTTCTGATTTTGAACAAGTAATTTTGCAATCTCAGACCATGGCTACACAAGCCTCAAAGAACAATCTAAAGAGTGTCTTGGATCCTCTACCTTCCATGCTGTTGGACAGCTGGTAGGCAACACCAAAAATGCCTGCAAACAACCTACAACCTACAAATAGACTATGAGAGATTTCCTGAGGTATCCAAATGGCTTGATACCATACTAACAAGTGCTAAATAACAGCTCTAACAGAATTCCTCAAGAATTTCCACAACTATTGTAAAAGACTGCATTCTTGGCATCTTCATGGAAAACCTGCCATAAAAGGCTGAATATGAACTTTCAACAGCATTGTGGATTCAAGGAACAAGCCAGGCCAATAACTGGGGCTTGGTTTTAGAATAGAAGCTCACAAAAGGAACTAAGTGCTTATATTTTGGTCTTCGCCTGTTTTAAAAAAGCATTTCTGCATTGCATCACAACCATATTGAAAGCAAGAAACACAAGTGCTAAGCTGTTTGCTGTGGAGGAGAATAGAATGGAATTGGGATCATCAGGTCCAAACGCCTGACCACTTCAGGGATAACCGAAAGTTAAAGCACATCATTGAGGATGTTGTCCAAATGCTTCTTGAACACTGACAAGCATGGGGCATCAACAATCTCACTAGGAAGCCTGTTCCAGTGTTTAGCCACCCTCTCAGTAAAGAAATTTTACCTAATATCCAGTCTGAAGGTCCCAAGCTCCTGAAAGACATCTCTTTCCCTTTTCCCTCCACTGGGGGAGAGGAAGGAAGGCAAGGCAAATTTAGTGAAAGCAAAAACTAGAAGGAGAGCGTGTATGTCAAGAAAAGGAAGATAGAGGATATTGGAAGAAGAAGAAAAGAGAAAGGGAAGAAAGCAAAGCAGCATCAACTGCGGGTAGAGCTGACGTGAAGAGCCAGTTGCCAGAAGCGGCCAGTCACTAGAAGGGTTATTCTAAATGCAAAAATCCTGGGACAACCTGAAATTTGGCACTGGACTTACAGAGAAGGTGTGAAGGAAGGCTGGGGCTAAAACAATACTGTTTAACCTCTGAATGTTTTATTGCAGAAAAAAACACCTCTACCAGTTGCCAACAAGTTTACTCTGTGAACCTGTGGTAATGTCACATTACTGTGCTAATACTAACACTATTGTCCACTTGACAGTCAACATCAGTCATGGCATTTCAGATCTTTCACAAGAAAAGTTTTGTTGTTATAAGAGTATGGATATATTTGAAATATGATACTTAAAAATGCTGTCTTCTTACTAATCTTGAATAGGTGGAATTTCCTAATACAAAACTGTAAGATTTTCTGTGGCTGAATTTCTTCCCAAAGGAAATCTGGTAAATAAAATGAGAGATACTCACTGTGTTTTACTTTCTTGTTATGCTGGTGTAAACTAGTGTCTTAAGTTGCAGCTAGACAGCTTTCAATGCCTGATTTCACTTGTTCTACTTTGCTTGGGTTCTTCTAAATGACACTGCAACCTTTGAAATTGACAGATAATAGAAATAGAAACAGAAATAGAAACTATTCATATTATGCATTACCTATTTTACAATAGGTAATGCAGTGAATACCAGAGCATTATGTGCTCAGTCATTTATAATGTACACACCCAAAGACAGCAACTGTTCTGAAAAGTCTGCAATGTTATATAGGAGAACTACTCATGTTAATGAAATGGGGTTTCAAATCTCAGTTATTAACAACCAATTTTCAATCCAGTGAGTTTTATCTAAGTATTTGGAAGCAAATGAATGGATCAGTGACACCATGTTTTACTAAGATCTAGCAAAGGACACAAAAGAATTTTATCCCTATTGTAGTCTTTAACTATAGCTTTACTTTAGATAGACCATATCATATTGTACTATAAAATATCTACTGCAACTGTTCAAAATGCAGTTCATCATCATATAATTAAGAGAATAAGACCTGAAAAGTTAATGTACAACTTTTGAGTAGAAACTGGTCAGTAGCCTTACATTCCCTTGGATATTTTCAGATTAAAGCTTGTGTTCGAACCTGCGCAGATTAAAAAATCAGGGACAGTTGGAATTGTTCTTCAGCTGAATGCAAAGCCTCATGTCCCAGCACTGATTCTGGAGCATGAACTCAACCTCAGCGTTGGGCTAATGGCCAGACAGAAAAGAGTCCAGCAGGCAGATCATCGTTGATTATCTCCTGCATTTTAGAGCTAGCACAGAGGAAGTACCACAGTTTCTATCAATCACAAATGATTTAGTCCTGCCCTCCAAAATGAAGTTATTCCAATTTTAGGTATTACAGTATACTGGGTCTGGCTGGGATGTTAACTTTCCCTGCAGCAGCCCATACAGTGCTGCACTCTGCACTTGTAGCTAGAACAGCAGTGGTATCACACCAGTGTTGTGTCTTCTGCTGAGAAGTGCTGGCACAGCATCAGGACTCTCTCTGACCCTCCTAGGGGGTGGGCAAAAAAGTGAGAAAGAAACATCACCAGGGCAGCTGACCTAAAGCAAAGGGATATTCCATACCATATGATGTCACACTCAGCAATAAAAGGTGGAAAAAGGAAGAAGAGGGGAGGGGTGGGCTCTCACTGCAAAAATGTCTGTCCTCCTCCCTAACACCGGCTACGAGCGTTGAGGCCCTGCTTCAAGGATGTGGTCAAGCATCACTCATTTGTGGGAAGGAGAGAGTGATTTCTTTCCTCTGCACTTCCACATAGCCTTTACTTGTTTTGTTTTGTTATTCCCTTTCCCCCTCCCTTTTCCCCTTTCCCTTTTTTCCCTTTAGTTGAATTGTTTAATTAATAATAATATTTCCTTAATATTTTTTTTCCCTTTAATTAAATTATCCTTATCTCAACCCGTGAGTTGTTCTTTCCTTTACTTCTTCCCCTCCTCATCTGAGGAGGGGGAGTGAGAGAGTGGTTGTGGTGTTCAGCTGCCTAGCATGGTAAAACTACCACATACAGCCTTCATATGTGTTATCAAAGGCAAAGAAATGAAGTAAATAAAAACTCTTCTTCCAGTCTGACCCCATATTTATAGAAAATTGCTGTCTCTTTTTCTTCAACTCATTGGACTAAGGCTCCTATAGTTTCCTCAAACTGATGAGATTTGCACTGGATAAGTGGACAGTAAGGTTCATGGAAATGTGGCTCAACAGCCAGACTCAAAGTGTTGTGATCAGTGGCACAAAATCTACCAGAAGACATGCCATTCTAGATTTATAATAAAAGAGCATAGATTTAGATTAGATATTAGCAAGAAATCCCTTATGACCTGCATCTAACTATGAGTCAATCATTCTATTTGTTAGAATAAAAATGGAGACGCTGATTTAAATCATTAGTGCACCCCAAAGCTAGCCAAATTTGCTAGGAAATTTTATTTGCATTCAGTAGAGAGGATGTATGAAAATAAGATATGATGGTCTCATTTTTTCTTTCAAAGAATCAGATTCAGAAATCTTAAGTACGATGCATGAGTAACATCATTACTGTGGAATATTTGATCATACAGGATTAAAAAGAATGGATCTGAAAGTGCAAGCAACTATTCTACTGAAATGTTCCTGTTCAACTGAATAGTGCAGATACAGAGTAGGGATATAATCCTGTGAAAAAGAAAGAGAAGCTGTTGTTGTCAGAATGTTTCATCTTTTCTGATAAAAAACAGTAACATGCATCAATAAATTATCCTTAGCTATTAACACTTCTGCTTATGCAGTCGACTGTACACAGATTTGATCATACACAATTATACAAATCTGGACATGTTACCCCAAACCAATTAAAAAAATTATCTTCCATGCTGCCTGTGTAAGTCTCTTGAGTGAATAGAGATGAAATAAAACTTAAAGAGGAAGAATTTCTATGAATAATTTGTAATACTACAAAATTAAATTATCATAAATATTTGGAAATTATTTTCACAAATCTCATATATTTTGACATATTTCATAATCACTTCTGAAAAGACCCAATACAAGGTAATGAGTTAACTTGGCAAAAGTATTAATCAATGAAGTAACCATTTAGGAGTGTAAGAATAATATGGTCCATGACATATAAGAGATTTGAGACTTTCAACAAAAAAATGCAGACATATGGAACCACTTTTGATGGTGCCTTAAAGGTTAAAGGAGTTAAATTTGTGTAAAAGTGTAAACTTGTTTCAGCCTAATTTATGATAGCCATACAAATGGAATCATCAGTAGTGACCAATCTGGGACCTTTGAGAGGTCACAGTACTTCCCTGACCATGCAGGAAATGTTAACTTGTGTATTTGAAACCACAGCATAGCAACTGTTGATATGAATTGATTTTTCAATGGTAAGCAATGTAATGATTCATAAAGCATATTTTCCTCTCACTAGCATGAGGTTGCATTACTTCATCAGAATCACTTAATAAACTTACATGTGTTATACCCAGCTGAGTTTACTTTACCTCTTTCATCATGACTTTACCTGTGCTCCAGTTACCTCTGTTAACATTTTTTGTTTTCAGCTCTTCATCTTGGTACCTTGATAATAACCAAAATGGTAACATCATTTACCTTAATTTTGCACTGCGTATATTTCTTTACATACAACTATCTTGTAGTCACCTTCTTCTCCTCATTCAGGTAATACTAAGGTTAATTCTACGTTGATTTGTATGTCAGTAAAGTTGTCAGAGGTACACACAACTGAAAGCAGACAATTTTTTTCCTCAACGCTTCTGATTTCATTTAGTTATTTTCAGAAAAAATCATAAAAAATTGAGTTCAAAGGAATCTAAAATGGCCATTTAGTCCATTCCCCTGCCTCAGGGCACTATCAGCTGCACTTACACCATCATTAGGCAGGTGTCTGTCTAACCTGTTCTTGAAAACCACCAGTGATGGAAATTCAAGTGTTCTCTGGCAACCTTCATCATACCCGTAAAGATTTTTTTTGTCCTCATTGTCTAACCTAAAAGCCTTTCCTGGTTTTACATTTAATTACATCTTGTCCTGTTCTCAGTGAATATGGAAATTATCTTAGTACTTACTGCTTTGCAGGAACTTTCAATTCATCCTTCTTCTGAAAGACTGTTTTTGTACTGCCCAGAGTAAGAAACTTTAAAAGTTTAATTCATTATAGCAATATATCTTTAAATTAATATTTTAATATGTTCACAAAATATCATTCACTCTCATTGCTCAAGATAATGAACATTCCAAAGGACATCCCTGTAAATTAAATGTTTATATATATATACACATTTATACATTTATATATACATATATATATATATACATATATAAATTTTAGAATCAATTTTAGTCGTTGTGGTGAAACCATGTTTACTCAGAAGGGAAACTGCTGATCTAGCACTAAAATTGCACATATGAAAAGAAACGATCCTTCAAGGAAGGGTCCATATTACCGACTCCATATTGCCTTTGATCTTTTCCATTTTCACAGGCAAAGTAGCTACATACACAGGTGCAAACTCAATAAAAATCTGTGTCAGATGGAGCTTCCTTGTTTTTTGTGTGTTTGGTGTTTGTTTTTTGTTTGTTTCTTTGTGTTTTTTTTTTTTTGCTGTTTTGTTTTGTTTTGTTTTGTTGAGAAGTTGCTATCTTTAACTATAAGGAGGAAACTAAAAATATGTGAAGCCATTAATTCCAATGTCCCACTCAAAAGTTATTCAAAAGTCCCTTAAATTATATTTAACCCATTATATTAACAATTTTGGAGGGCTAATTCTGTGCAAAAATTCTTCCTGCTCACCTCTTGACATTTCATCTTAAGGACCTGTAGAAAGAAGACTCCTCCTAGAGTGCAAATACCTTAGGAAAGTCAGAGCATCCTCTATTTACCTGTACACCTGCAAAGGAAAAGTAAAACGTCTGAAGCCCCACCTTTTAAGAACCTTGTGAAACAATCTGGGAACTGAGCCAAAACCTGCTCTCTCACTATATAAAACTCAGGAGCAGACAGGTATTTTCTCAGAGGCAGGTTGTTCGGTAGTTTCTACCGGACTTCCAGAAGATGGGCACAGGTAGTGGGACGCGAATACCACTATGGATATCAATACTAGCACTTGCCATCATACAGATCAAAGGTAGGAGGATTTATTTGCTTGGCATTTTTACAGTTTCAAAGAATTTATTGCCTGCGTCAGAGTTTGAAACCTTTTTTCTCAGCTTTGTGGAGCTAATGAACCTTTTACCTTTATGCAAGATTTTATTTTCTGTTACAAATACTTTCTTTCCTAAGAAGAGGAAAATTATTATCTTCAAGCTTCATAACCTACTTGATGCTCTTAATATATTTTCTCCATTTGAAATCAGGAATAATTCTTATTTCTACCACTGTGCCTCAAGATTGGCATTTAGTTTTTGATGTCCATATTTGAAAGTAAAGCATGTGTAAAAGCACAAGCCAAAAGGGGCAAAAATACATTTAAGAATGAACAACCTCATGGAATCTGCATTATTAAAGATTTTTTTGTTTCGTTTTATCAGCTCATGGTACACTAAGTATTTTGCCTGGAAAATGTTGGACATCAGATTTTAAAAGTTAATTTGTCCTCACACGTGAGATTCTACAAAAGCTTAGAGCACAGGCTTGTTTATTGAGGGAGTGAAAATAATGGATCTGCCTTAAGCATTATAAAAGGACACTTAATTCTCACAGATGGGTAGAAAGGTTTTTTTACTCATATTCCTCCTGTTCATTTCCCTTAAGATTTAAGGTGACAGAAATATTAGGTTTTAGTGTGTTTTGATCTCAGATGCAGACCCAATTGAGTTATTTTTTCCTACTTCCAGATAATTCCAAACTAACTTATGATAAAAAATAGTGCTAAGAGCGGTTCATCAGAAGGCTAGCTGTAGCATTACCATACCATGCAATGGAATGGTAGCGGAATGGGAATCTGGGATGAATGTGGCACCAGTGTTGAAGCCATACCATGCATGGAAAAAGAAGCAAAAAACTCTCTGAGAATAGATAGGAGAGGAACTCAGAAGCACTGAATGGTTCACATCTCCAGAAGAGACAGAATGTGTCCTTCCAACACCATGCAGATGTCCAGCTGGTGCAAGGAGAAAGGGGTTTATGGCGCTCCCTGCAGCTCTAATTTCAGCATTAGCTCCTCTAGCAGTGCTTTCCATGGACTGCCCTGTTGTGGGATGCAGCAGACAGTCAGCCTGCCATCTGGATTTTCTCCAGCTGGCATGGCCTCCCCTGTATCTGATGAACTCTCGACAGGGCCCTGCCCTGTATCTGATGAACTCTCGACAAGCAGTGCATTAAAAGCCCTCCTTGGCCCTGCAGATTTTAGGTGTATTCCTGTTCTGAAGCTGAAGTGGAATGGACAGAAAAATGATTTCACCACTGGAAACAGAAAGTTTTGCTTTGGGGCAAAATCAGGAGCGTATCTATTGGAAAGGCCTATTTCCTTCTGTGTGACTTCTGGGTTTATTTTTCTTCTGCTGTTTATTATAAAAAGTGCATGAAACCATAAAATAAAGAGTAACTTTGGCTTTCCATAAGAGAGGACAGAGATCACTCATCTAGTTAAAAATGGGGTTCTTCTGTCTGAAAAGTATGTGAGAGCATCCAGGGGCTATTATGACAAAAACAGAATAAGGATCTGCTCGAATTCTCACTGGCACATTTTTAATGGCTTCCTTTCAATAATTTATTAGCCTACTGAAAAAACAAATAGCTCAAGGAGTGGTATATGGCCATCATGGTTGCATATAGCACAAGTTCTGATGTAAGTCTGACCTTCAGTATATGAACATAGCTTTGCCAATTTTTGATATACTGACTTTGCAAGTTCAGACAAATATAATGGAAAAAATGATGAAGGAACTCATACAAATTAAACATTTACATTTTCCTCTTCTACTCCTCTTTATACAGTTCAAGTCCAGGGCGAAGAACAACAATCACAATCAAACTATGATTCTCTATCTGTCCTGCAGAGAAAAAACAGTAAGTAATTTTATTCTGAGATGTTTCTAATATTTTGCCCCAAATTAAACCAATAAAGAAGAATATTCCTAGAACATCCATTCCTTTTATAATATATACATATATATATATGTGTGTATATATATATAGAGAGAGAGAGAGAGAGAAAACTTGTGTACGATACATCCAAGTCCCCACGAGAAATTCCTCTGAGATCCGGCCCAGTAGATCTGGTCTGGTGATGTGATACAGTTATCTAATCTTTAACTTCATGAAAGGTACATACCATCTATCTAAAAGTGTATTTTCAGAAGGGAGTGTGTATACATACGTATCATCAAGATACCTGATAGTAGGTAATAAAACATACATTTTTTATTCTGTGTAAATATGACCACATCACTCCCAAGTGAGAATAACAGAACTGTAACTACCTTAAACATTAGAATGATTAAACACTAAATAATTATGCATATAAAACAGTTTTATGACACATACTGTAACACACTGACAGTACACAGCAAAATAAGGGTGGAAGGATAAAATGCCTATTGGTATATTACTGATGAAAGGCTGAAATAATTAATCATTTAGCCTGCAATGCAAACTGCAATTTGTGAAGTCACTAGCTGGCAATTAAAACAGTGGTACACCCAAACTGGAAGCATACCTCAAATTATTTAATAAATGTGCATTTAATTACTGGAACAGATTGTCAAGTAAGGTAGTATGTGTGTTTACACTTCAAATTCTTACATCAAGACTTAACCAAACTGTCTTCCTAAAACGCGTATTTATCTTAGCGATATGTTTTGATCTCAATGGAGAAGTCAATGGCTGATATTCCACAATCTACAGTTTGGAAATCATTGAATGATATTTTGATACTTTCAGTTTTGATACTTTCAAAGGAAAAAACTGCATCAAAACTCTCATGTAAAGAAAATGCATAGCAGGTTCTCTAAGTATTCTCTCCCCTTCACAGCTGGATTTCAAGAGAAAACATTAGATTTGGACTTAGAAAATTTAGGGCTGTAACCTACAAATAGAAGTCTTTCCATGAAATGTACATGATTAAAGTTTTGCAGACTTTCAATAGCATTTTCTAAAAAAAAATTCTGCTTGCAGTTGGTTGTGCAAAGTTGCATGACTCAGCACAGATACAGATACAAGCTTCAGGGGGGAAAAAAAAAAAAAAAAAAAAAAAAAGTAGTTTCTTATCTTCTAAGATTCTTCTGTAACTTTCTAAGTGTACTCAGAGGCAGAGGTTCAGACAAAGACAGTAGCATTGCTTTTTCCCCACCTCTATTACAACACAATAGTCTAAGAATTAGATTGCTACTTTGGAGTTCAGATGAGCAGGGCTTGTATCAGATGGGAGTCTTGAACAAACAAAGGAAAAAGAACTACAGCCAAAGAGGATGGTCTTTGGGATTTGGCTGTTAGTGGAAAGACATATGGAAAGACAGAACACAAAGCACTGTTTAAAATACATCAATAAATCCTTGTGGAAATTCTCCCTAGGGAGTAACTAGTACTAGGAAATACTAATCACTAAAGAAACTAAGCAACCTCTAGCCACATTTTAGGACTTCTTATGCTATTAAAGTTGATCGTTTTTCTCATTGTAGGTCTTCCACTGGGTACTAAATCCCATGGATTGACAATCATTCCACCTCTTCAAAGCACGCTGAAAGTAAAGGGTAAGTTCAACAAATGTCATGGCTCAGATACGTATTTGTTGATCAAACAGATAGAAAGAATATGGAGTGAACTGAACAGATTGGTAAATTGTGTAAGATCCTTTAGCCTCATAAAATAAAAAATGAACAAGAAAAGTAGTCTGTTCATCAAATAATGATAATCTATAGTGGCTTGATGCTCAGCTTATATTGTTAGTATGCTGAGGCTAAAAAAAAAAAAAAAAAAAAAAAAAGCACTTGTAATACTTGGATAAATCATGCACACTATTTGCAGTAAAGAAAGGGAAATGATAATGTGCTCAAAACATTGGTGAGACACTTTATCTAGGCAACTTAAGAGGAGGGTATCTATGGCAAATTGCAGAAAATTCTTATGGCTCATTTTAATTCAACAGCTGGCAACCCCTCTCACAATGGCCGTGTGTGCAGCACATGGGGTAACTTCCACTTCAAGAACTTCGATGGGGACATTTTTTATTTCCCTGGGGTCTGCAATTACGTCTTTGCATCCAACTGCAAATCTGCCTACGAGGATTTCAACATCCAGATTAGGCGTACAATGGTGGAAAATGCTACCATGATCACCCACGTCATCATGAAGCTGGAAGGAGTAGTGGTTGAACTGACCCGCACATCCGTCCTTGTTAATGGCCAACAGTATGTTCATATCTTCTGCTATGAACTGAAATTGCCATGACTGCCCTTGCACTCAGAAGGCTCTTTGAGCAAGCATCCCTTTCTCTCATCTCATCTCACATTGCTCCCACGCAGCTGTAGGACTCATGTCCTTTCTGAGGCACCAACAAAATAAGAGGGCCTGACAATGAGCTGTCATTTCGACAGATTATTCTTGTGTCCATTTTATTCAGATGAGCTATAACCCAGATGCTGCCTGCCTCTAGTATAAACATATATGTAAAAACATATATACAGTCAAACATATAAGTTGGATTTAGTAAAGTATTAGGCTTTTACACCCTTTAAGTTTCTACTTTGCATTAACTACCAGAACAGGAGCCCTCTGAGGAATTTCTGACTGTTCTTGTCCTTGCTCTGAAGTCTGTGCAGTTAAGCACACTGCAACTGCAGCTTGCACCTGGGCTCATTTTAAACAAGCTAGCCTGGGAACTTCCTTTCTATGTAGTAATGATAGCATTGATTTTGGCAAAGGGTGTGAAACTTGTCTGAAAGTTTGGGTAAATATTTGGACAGCTATGCCACAATGATATGTGTATTACAGCAGCTATATATGGCAAGCTAGTGGAAAGCCTATCTGGAGTACATCTTTGTGAATGGCACTTATGCCACAGAAAGCACGAAGAGTATCTCTTTATTATCAAGAACTTTAAGGAATAAATAGTAATATCCTGAAGCATATCCTTGAAGCTTCTCAAAGAGAGTGAGAATGGGTATCAGTGTAGATATTCTGTCCCTACCCTCACTGAATTAGTGATCTTTCCCCAGGGTTCAGATGCCCTACAACCATATGGGAGTCTTGGTAGAGAGAAGCAACAGCTATCTGAAAGTTTCTGCCAAGTTAGGACTGACCTTCCTTTGGAATGAAGAAGATGCCCTGCTGGTAAGAAAACATCCAAACCATGGCAGTGTTTTGAAAATAGTCCATTGACATCTTTGCAATCTTAATCAGTCAGGCAAACAGTTACTTAGGGGTCTGTACTAATTTTTACTGTACTGGGCTATATTCCAGTCTTCTCCTAGTTTTATTTTATTTTATTTTATTTTATTTTATTTTATTTTATTTTATTTTATTTTATTTTATTTTATTTTATTTTTTCCAATGAGTTCTGCTCATAGTCAATATACCCCCATATTATAATGTCCCCACATCACAATGGACTAATCCCAGATTCCAGACCTGGCAATGCTCTGATGTTCACAGTCCCAGTGGTAGACTAAGACTAAGCTTTTCTTGGTGGTCATTGACCTTCCCAATGGTGCCTACCACACCTCACAGCCTGCACAGCACACATATGTCAAATTTTGAGTATGTAAGGAGTATCGGTGTAGGCTGTGTTTCTAACCACCAGGGTTGACATTGCTGTGAACCAAACTTGCTTTCCTCATTTCTTTTAGGTGGAACTAGATAAGAAATATGCCAATCAAACCTGTGGACTGTGTGGGGACTTCAATGGAATTCCAACCAATAATGAGTTTATTTCACAGAGTACGTAATAAGAAGCATTATTAAGTATTGGCACTTTGTTTTTCTTTGTTTTAGCCTTATACAGTCACAGAGGTTGTGGGTTGTATTAACTGCAAAGCCAGGGATACTTTTTTCAGTATATATTTTTATGATGTCAGTTTTAATACTTAAGTAACAGAGTCAGGGCTTTCAGATGCATTAGACTGCTTCCATCACTGTTACATCTTTCAAAACCTGCCACATGTAACTTTCTTCTGTTTTCAATAGTTAGTCTCCAGTCCTTTATATACCTGCTTCATCTCCTTTTGCCTTTGCATATCTGCTTTTAATGGGTAGTGTCACAAAAGAAAATACCTCCATGCAGAAGCCAGTAAAGCAGTAAATATTATTCTAATACTTGGACTGTTTTGTACAGATACAAAACTGACTGCCGTTCAGTTTGGGAATAGGCAGAAGATAGATGGACCCACAGAGCAGTGTGATGACCCTATTCCTCCTGCTGTTCTGAAGAATTGCTCAAGTGAATTTGTAAGAAACTCTCTTTCAGAATTTGTTTTTCCAGTTCAGCATATATTGCCCCTCTCTTTGGAGAATATCTGCCAGGATAGGAAAAAGTACAGCATGAATATAACCCAGCCATCGGTCTGAAAGGAAAATGTTTCCAAAACTATTTTTTAAATTCTTTGCTAAAGTGAAGGCTAAAGAATTATATGAGTTCACATCTGATTATGGTTACTGCTGGACAGGTTTTTGGACCAGAAGGACCTTTGGCTTGTTTTGCTACATGCCTTAAATGAAATAATCATTTTCACATTTTCTAAACACAACTGCTTTACTTTCACTGTTTTCCCTTCCAGGCTTCTATCTGTGAGACAGTATTAACCAGTGAAGCATTCACAAGTTGCAATGTACTTGTGGATGTTCAGGACTACATTGAAACTTGCATACAAGACTTATGCCACTGTGATACCTCTATGGCTGACTTCTGCATGTGCAACACCTTTGCTGAATACTCACGGCAGTGTGCTCATGCTGGTGGACAGCCTCTGAACTGGAGAACCTCAGAATTGTGCCGTAAGTATCTCTGGAAGAGACTTTCAGTTATGTTCCCTACTTATATCTAGTAAACCTCAAATATGTGATTTTTTTTTTTTTTCCTGGAGAAGACAGCCATTTAAAAGTGGTTGTAATTTTCATGAAATCAGCTTTATTCTGAGTATATTCAAGACTACTGGGATATTGCACTACTGAAGGTTTTCAGTATACTTCAGAAGATCTAAAATCTTGCACCTTCCACTTAGTTGCTCTCCACTGTATCTTGACAGAAAACATCCTAGATAGTAAATACTGTTTTCTCAATATCTCAAAGGAAAAGTCAGCATTATACTACTCTTTCTACTTTCAGCCAAATCATGTCCCTTCAACATGCAACACCAGGAATGTGGCTCCCCCTGCTCTGATACCTGCAGCAACCCTGAAAGATCTGAACTTTGTGAAGATCATTGTACAGATGGCTGCATCTGTCCTCCAGGCAAGTTACTTTTCTCATAGTCACAACCCTGAAAGCTTTCCTACTCTATCATTCTTGCCATATCACTGTTGTTATTCTCATAGCATCATAGTAATAGTAATATTACTACGTAATAATATGTAATTACTATGTAATAATATGTAACATATATGTAATAATATGTAATAACTATGCTTCTTCCTTGATATACATGCACTATTTATACCCAGGTTAATAAAAACACCCTTTCGAACATGTGCCTGACACATGTATGTAATGACTGGACTGGGTATGATAAGATGAAGTTTCCTATTCTCAACATCCATACTCAGTTAATAGAAAGCGTGTAACATTTAATTGCATTCTGCCCTGATGTTAGCAAAGCTGGGTTTGGTTCCCCACATTACCACACCCTTCCATGTCCAGTGCTGTGTATCTAAACAACAAGGAGCAGAGAGATGACCAGGCAGTTTATAAAATCTGGTGTTCCACAGACTTAGATCTGAGAACTGAGTATCAGTACAAGATGAATGACACAAATACGTTTTCTTTGTGCACACTTATTTCTGTGGCTGAGAATTGTTGCTGTTGTGACAGTACGGTATGAGCTTCTCCCATTGCAAATCTTCTGCCCATCTTCCATGTTGTCTCACAGAATTTACCATCACTTGTTTATATAATATCATTGACTCCTTTTAGATAATCCTCTGCCTTTGGGCATATATACATGTACTGTGAAAATATGTCCCCAGGCAGTCTTACAAAAGGTTCATCTATTCCATCTTGCTATCTAGTATTTTTAATCCTAATTGCAATCTAACGAAGCTCATAACAAAAAGGTATTTCCCTAGAAGTCCCTTATGATCATCCAAAGATTTTAGATAGGTTTTAATGGAATATAGTTCCTTCAATCCCTACATAACTGGCATCCTTCCTTAAAGAAGGAAGTGGCTTTCGATTTTCCATGTAACGCAGGAGAAATGCAAAATGCTTTAATGCATCTGACAGATATGTGTACAAAAGTAGGTTCTGCAGTGCACAGAATGAGTAACAGACAATTTCTTTCCCTAGGAATGGTATTTGATGACATTAATGGTGCTGGCTGTATTCCCCGTAAGGAATGTCACTGTACCTATGAAGGTGAAACTTATGCTCCTGGTACCTCCTTCTCATCTAAATGCAGATCATGGTAAAATATTCCCTTTCTCATATTTCTTTTTAGATGCATTACCTGGACATTTTGGAGACAGGAAAAAATGACTAATTGCTCCTTAAAAATATAAGAACTATTTATTAACTGAACTTCTTTGATTGTATTTTTTGAAAGATTTTTATACCTCTGTTTTCTCCTCACAAATAGAAACAAAAATTTAAGTTTAGATATAAGTGCTCCAGTTTCAGGAATAATCACATAAAGGAGACAATCAAATTCACATATTGGAGACTGAAAAGCCATACAGAAATGTGAATTGCTGTGTTATATCCTTTGCAGAACTACAGTGTAACACTAGGGCACTTGTGTAAATACTGGAGTCGAGGGCTATGATATTCAGGAACATGCTGCATCATGCAGACCGGGAGATCATGTTTGAGAGGCATGTTTGGCAGATACGATGTATACTTCTTCAATTTCATTATAATTACTGAAGTCTTATTGCATATGTGTATGCAAATGTACCTGTCTATATGTCGATGAATGCAAAAACCACAAACATATTACTTTTCAAGAAATATGTAACACATTTGAAGCTAAAGTCATGCTAATGGAGATGAGGGGCAATCCTTCATATGCAGCAGAATGGATGCCAGATTCAAAAGGATTGAATTTTGTCCATGGACTGGAAATCAAAAGCATTATATAAAAAATATCATCAATATAAATGTGCCTTTTTGGTACTTATTCTGAGATTTCAAAGAAATGTGGCTTCATTGTAAGCATTCTTTTCCTTCAAGAGGAAAATTAAGGCCTCAGCTGCTCTTATTGTCTCTTATTTCATTTATACTTGCACTACCCAAGGTTACAGAATGCCTTCTTCATTTCAGTACTTGTGATGGAGGTGAATGGGCTTGCGTCACCCAGTCATGTCCTGGAACTTGCAGTATTGAAGGAGGTTCCCACATCTCAACATTTGATGAAAAATATTATTCCTTCTTCGGAGACTGTAGCTATGTGCTAACCAAGGTAAAAAATCAGTCACATTCTTTGCTAAAGCAATATGCTAAAGGAAAATGCTTTTATTACATATGTTTGATTTAAACTACTAGTAGTCACATCAATTTTCTGAAATTTAAAGGAACAACATGGATCCTTAAATAGATACTAAAGCCAGTGGGCTTTCTATTCATTTGATATTAAATAAATATATTACAGTATTCTTGTGTACTTTGATCAATGCTTAAGAATTGCTCTGAATTCCATGTTCAGGTCCATGAAACAATGCTTCCCATTAATTTCTAAATGCAACATTCCCGGTCTGGTGCTCTGTAACTATTTCTTTCTGAAAAATGCCCATATCCTCCATCGGTACTGTTCTTTTTGTCACAGTTCATATAGTTCAGTGGCTTATTTGATTAACAGTATTCAGGTTGAAATCATTACAGAGAATTCATGGGAGGAGATATTTCATTAAGACAATCAACCTTCCAAACAGTCTTTCCCAGTAAAAATATTAAGACTTTAGAATTTAAAAGCAAAAGTGAAGAAGTCATGCATGTATTCTAAAGCATCAAAAATTGATTAAAAAAAAATAAATAAATACTGGACTTCTATGATTAGTAGGGACTGAATTCTAAGTAAGTATGTCTAAAGTAATGACTACAAATTTCAGAATGCTATGTATATTTGCTGTTGATTTGTATTGGGTGAGCAATGTAAAAAAAAAAGATCTCACAAAGGGTTCATATTAAATAAAACGTGTTCTCAAAGAGCTCAGGCTGAACGCTACCAGGAAAGAGAACCATAAAAACTCATAAATGAACTAGAATAAGGTAATTTAGAAATAAACTAGATTAAATCTATGATGATTTTCGATGAGAATCTCAAGCTGGATCAACAATGGGTGCATACCTTTGGAGGTACAGAAAAACCTTAAAACTGGACAGAAAAGGTTTAAAAGCCCACAGTTTTAACATTAAATTTCTACACAGCTGTAATTCTGCATTTCTGCTGTCCTCAATTTAGTTTTGTTAATGTCCAGAAAATGATAAGACAAGTTCAGATCCATAGCCTTCTTTCTGTTTCCCTGTAATGTTTTGTTCATTAGGCACACTTTGAATCAGAACACAGTCTGTGAAAAATCAGAACCAAGAGAAAAAATGCAGTTTGCCTTTATTCGGTAGCTCAATTAATGGTGATCTTAGCTCAATTTTCTCCTGTGAGAAGATATTTAAATAAATGTTTCCTACTTGTTAAAACAATGTCCAGACTTTTTGATAATCTATGCAGCGCAGGAAAGTTTGGAAGCAATTCTTTTCCTTTCCCAGGTAAACACCATAACCAATGAGCAAGAAAGGCACACTTGCTTCTTCTCTAGCAGATTGAACTAGTACTACCTAAACGTTCTGAAGTTTTGATGTTGTTTAACATGTCTAACTTGCCACTGAATGTCAGCAGTAATTGATAGCTTACACTGTGTGACATACAAGAACATCAGATTACTTTGCTGACTATATATGGATATGCAAGAAATAAGAAGAAAAGGAATAATCAACATCTTAAAAGACTGACTTTAATAAGAACGCCATTTGAGTGTGATCCTTTCTAGTACAATAGACTTATTTTGTTTTCTTCTTCTAGCTCTGTGACAGCAATGATTTCACTGTCCTGGGAGACATCCACAAATGTGGCCTGACTGACACTGAGACATGCCTCAAGGGTGTAGCCATCAGCCTAAGTGGAGGACAAACTGTAAGTAGCAAATGCAAATACCCATTATTCTGAAGGGATGTTTGCAAAACTTAATAGGCAAGTTGTATGCAAATGACATAACAGCACAGACAGGAAATCTGCACTGATTTTTGTTTTATCTCATTTGAACATTAATCAAAGAAAAAAGAAAAGAATAAAGTAGGTATATTGGAAGTCAAGATCCTGATAGTTTTCTGTCATTTAGTTGTCTTTGAGGTTTTATTTGTTTGGTGGTTGTTATATCTTCCTTTTTTCTTTCTTTTTTTTTTTTGGGGGGGGGTCAGGGGAGGGCGGGCTGTTAATGGACCTGTATAATAAAGATCAATGAAATAGTAAGAGAATCAGAAAATCACCAGACCCTGAGTCTTTCCTCCCCACACACCATTTTCCCTCCTCTATCTTTAATGATACTAGACATACAACATTTGGAAAATGTTTTACCTTTCCTAAGCATGCTTGATAATCATTCCCTCTTCTTGTGGACAGAATATTGTGATCCAGCCTTCTGGCAGCGTATTTGTGAATATGATCTACACACAGCTGCCTTTCTCTGCAGGTAAGTTCCTTTGGAAGACTCCTCTGATGTTTGTTTTTGAATTTAAAATATTGTATTTCTTCATCTGCTGCCAAATTCTGCCTTTGGTTACACCACAGCAAACCCAAAGTACTCAGAGTGTAACCTCTCATTTTTAAATAAAGAGGGTTTGCCTAATCAACTTTGCTCTAATTTTAGCAAAATTATGGTCTGATTTTAGTAAGATCTGATCAAATGGAGATTCAGTTCAGACAAATAGTATAATTGGACACTTCCAGATCCAAATATTGCCATAAGAGAGGAAATAAAATTTCAGATTTGCAACAGGAATTCAAATTCCCATGTTGCTTAGTTCTCCTGTGTCACCTGTGTCTCTTTGTATGATGTACATTCATCACTGGAGATTTTCTCTGCCACCAGTCCTCAGACAACTGCTGCACCTGAACAGAAAGCATAAATGACAGAATAGTTTGAGGTTAGAGGCTACCACTAAATCATCCTAAACAATTTTCATCAAGCAAAGGTGGTCTTTTAAATAGTCACAGAAGTGTATGTTTTTCCCCTTATTTCAAAACAACTGATGGAAGGTGGAGTTCTTTTATGATTTTTTTTTAAGGTAAAGAGGTAAAGACAGTCCACTTTAGTGCTGGATTTGAAATCTTAATTTATATATATATATATATACATATATATAGTTCTTCAACAACTAGGATCACACACAGCTGTACAATCCTCCTATGTAATGAACAGTAGTTTCAACTGTTCATCTTAGATAAAATTATAACTCTTATGTTCATTGTCCCCAGCAAATGTCACCATCTTCAGACCATCATCGTTCTTCATCGTTTTACAAACAACCTTTGGTCTTCAGCTACAGATCCAGCTTACACCTCTCATGCAACTTTTTATAAACTTAGACCCATCACATAAAGGGCAGACCTGTGGTAAGTGATCTTATCCTAACAACTGCCTTCATCTGTACACTTGATTATGTAGGTTCAATCTGCTTCCATCTGACCCATCTGCTTCCTTCTAGGTCTCTGTGGAAATTTCAATGACGTCCAGACTGATGACTTCAAAACCACCAGTGGTGTAATAGAGGGTACTTCAGCTGCCTTTGGCAATACCTGGAAAACTCGGGCTGATTGTCCTGATGCCAAAATCACTTTTGAGAACCCATGTACCCTCAGCATAGAAAATGGTAAGCTCACCATATAGCAAACTCTTCTGTTCTCTTTTAAGATAGGAAGAAGAAATAAGCTGATCAATCACAAAGCATTTAGCCAAAATAACAGCGGACCCTTTGCAAACACACACTGTTTTCCTCACTAGACACAAGAAATCTTCTATTAATAAATAATAACTAATACAGTATTTTGGATCTTCAAAAATATTTCTTTGGCTAAAGAAAGCAAGTGTTGTTTTTGCAAGTTTACTTAAGGGGAACCAGAACCATTTAGCATATAAGGAATACATTCCTTGAAAGCTCTGATTGTCATATAGGAAAAAAGCTGAGCTTAGCCCCACTGAAGGCTGGATGACCTCAGTGTGGTCCTTCCACTGTCAAAATATGAACCAGTCTTACAGTTCATGACTTCATAGCTGTCAGGCTGTTAAGAATTTCAAGCAATGAAATACTTCAGATTTGAGCATCCACAATACATCTAAGGCTGTATTAGTTTATTCCATGATAACTACCATGAATTGAGAGCATTGAGTTTATGAAGAATTCTTATTTCTGTGTAGACAAAGTGAAATATTGTTCAATTTTCAGGGAAAAAAAAAAAGGGGGGGGGGGGGGGGGAAGCTGAATTCTATTAAATTAAGCCTCTGCAATTTCCCTGTAAGAAGTATTGTTACACAAAAGCAAGAATTTAGACAATGAAGTGCAATACAAATTTGTATATTTTAAATTCACAGACAAGTATGCTCAGCACTGGTGTGGACTGCTCTCTGATACCATGGGACCTTTTGCTGAATGTCACTCAACAGTGAATCCAGAAGTTTACCAGAAGGTACTTGGTTTTAACTTTTTTGTGTTTGAAAGAGTAAGACTTGGACTTCTGATTCTAACACCTGAGAGAACAACTTGCCAATCAGGTGGAGATGCACTCATTACAATTCTTTTGAAGCCCGAAGCCCATCACACATCATAATACTTACTCCTTTTGAAAGGTATCTTTCTTTCCATTCAAAGGAGGATAAACTTACAGGCATTTTCCTGCTGCCAAATGCCTAATATAGGAGCTTGGACTGTCTGGATTCCTTATTAGATCAAAGGACAGAAGCCTCCTTTCCTAAGATATAAGGAAAGCTTTAGTCAGGAGCTTAACTAGTACTTTGCACAGTTGCTCTCAGGAGGCAGCTACTTTTGCATATATCCAAGGACAAGGCAATAAATGCATGCACAAAGCAGCTTGGGGAACTTGGATATCTGTAAGAGTATGTTTAACAAATCCTTTGGAATGGGCACGTTATAGTGGCCTTACTTGGCACAGTAACAGATTAAGTGACTTCTTGCTTTCTTTGCTCCTCTGATGCAAAGAGCCCAAGCTTCAAATAAAAGTACTAAACGTCAGGGGCAAATATCCTCTACTTGTCCCACTAAGTCACCATGGCACTGTGGCTAGAAATTGGAAGTAGCTGGGAAAGCTACCACCACTTGCAAAAGTAAAGAAGAACAAGCAAAAGGAAAAATAAGTTTAAACTCTAGTCCTCTGATTACTATCTCTCCTTTAAAAGAATCTTTTCTGAAAGGACTCAAGGAAATCTTCAAATGAAAAATGAGCATATGCTCACTTACATATATGAACTTCACTTGCTTTTAGCTTTAATGAACATGACACTCTAAGTAGTATAGAGAGTCATGGCTCTGAAATGACACTCTGACAATCATATGTCATTCTCTGTCCCTAGAACTGCATGTTTGACACATGTAACTGTGAGAACACTGAGGACTGCATGTGTGCTGCCCTCTCCAGCTATGTCAGAGCCTGTGCTGTGAAAGGAGTTCTCCTCAACGGATGGAGGAACAAAGTCTGCAGTAAGTTTTACATCCTCTTGCCTCTTGAAAATGATCATCCAGAAGGCTCCACAAATGAGCTTTCAGAATATATGAAATTCCCAGAGTAAATTGTGTTAAATTGTCATTTAAGTATAGCATTCACTTTCAAGAAGTGAATTGTTGAATGACGAAGAAAGGGAATTGTTCTCATTCACTTTCAAGAAGTGAAAGTGAATCAAGGAGGAGAGGAATGCCATAAAAGTGAACCAGTAAGCAGGGTGAAATATAAAAAATAGGCTTTGTTAGATTACTTGCTCAGAATTAGAAGAAGTAACATGGAATTCAATACTCTTGTAATAGCAATAAAATAACTAGAGTGTTTCTCAATTTACATTGACATAAAATATAAAAATAGCAATGAAGAAAAACACATGATGCATTAATATAACTGAGCTTTTTTCCTTTTTTTTTTACCTGGACAAAACATCTGTATTTTTGATACATTTATAGGAGATACATTTATATATTTTGCTTTAACGGTAAAAAATAATCACAGTATTCACACATCAGAAAAGCATGTCTATATACAATGCCACTTTTATCATAAACCTCAAATACTGCATTTATGCCTACATTGATCCTTAAATTAACTACAAACATAACTCACCTTATTTTACTCTCTCAAGCGAAATACACCAACACGTGTCCGAAATCCTTGAAGTACACTTACAATGTTGATTCCTGTCAACCCACTTGTCGCTCTCTGAGTGAGCCTGATGTCACATGCAACATCAAGTTTGTCCCAGTTGATGGCTGCACCTGCATAAATGGAACCTACATGGATGAAAGTGGCAAATGTGTGCCTGCTTCTAGCTGTCCTTGTTACTACAAGGGAATGCCTCTGTCTCCTGGGGAAGTCATTCATGATAATGGCATTGTCTGGTAAGTTCTGTGAACAAAAGAATGAGACTAGATATGGGCAATCATGAAACCATATATAGCTCACGCAATCAATTCAAATCAAATGCATTTCTCTGCCCAATAATTTCAACACAGAAAACTAGAAATTCTTAAAAATTGTAAGGGCTGTATATGTTCGGAAAATTGTACTTAGAAAGCAGTCAAACAAACCATACTGTGGTGAGTTAGCCTTGGATAACAGCCAAACTTTCACCCAGATCCTCACTCTATGCCGAACAATTTCACATCCATGACCATAAAAGACTTGTTTCACAGTGAAAGATGCTACAAACTTGATATTCCTATTAGGATTAACATTATGAGTGGAATCTGGAATATTCTGAAGGACAACTTTTAATCAGGCAAGTAGACAGAGGAGACCTGTCCTTACATAGAATATAATCGTATATTGGTCTGCTCTAATATAAAATAATTTTTAATAGCATACACTATTCCGACTAAGGGTATGTCTTCTCCATTTTATCACAGTGTTTTTTTCATTATTTCAAATTCATTAGGAAAAAAGTTGGAAATTAACAAGAGATGCAAACATAACTCCATTCTCTATTTTATAGCACTTGCACCTATGGAAAGCTGAGCTGCATTGGAGAAAAACCACAACCAGGTAACATATCACTTAAGATTTTATTAAATTCTCCTTTTCTATCTTCACCCTTTCCAGTTATCTCTTTTTGTCATAATGATGCAAATTTTACAAGTCTGAAATCAAACAGGAAAATGAACAGATGATTTCTGTAATGACATTCCCTAACTGTAAAGAAGCACTTTTCACTTTCAAACAACAGAAACAAGTTACAATTTCCTGGATTACCAAGAGGAAAAGAACATTAGGTCATCTCACTAAACGTGAGGAGAAAAAGAACCATATTTTATATTTTTTTTAATATAAAATAAAAGGACTAAAAGCCAGTTACCTCAAACATATAGAATTAAAATAGGATCTTTGTTTTCCTATGTGGCCCCCCCCCGGGGGGGGGGGTTGTTTTTTGTTGAAAGAAGTGTTTCATAGAGCTAACTAAACAGTAGTTTCTATGAGCAGTCCAAGCAAAAGCATAAAAAAAAAAAAAATGAGAAGATGAGTGTGACTTCAAAACAACATGTTTCTCTTTCTTGTCAAATACATTCTATTAAGGTTCATATATTTCACAAAGGATTTTTTTTTTCAGTTTTTAAAGAAACACAAAGATATAAATACATGGTTCATCTCACATTTCTCATGGTTTTTCTGTCTTCCAGTCTGTGCATCTCCCATGGTCTATGTTGACTGTGGCAATACCACTGCAGGTGTGGCAGGAGCAGAGTGCCAGAAGAGCTGTCAGACTCTAGACATGGAATGTGTAAGTATAGACTCTTTACACACAGTTGAAAGCATATTTATCTAGATCACTTTTACACTTACCAGCTGTAAATGGACTCCATCAGGGCAATGTTTCAAGTCTTGTTTTCTATGTGGTCCTTACAGTACAAAACCCACTGTGTCTCTGGCTGCGTATGTCCTCATAATTATGTATTAGATGGCAAAGGTGGTTGTATAGCTCCTGAAGAGTGTCCATGTGTTCACAACGGGGATTTCTACAGCCCAGGAGAATCAATCAGAGTTGGCTGTAACAACTGGTAAGAATAAATAATATTGAAACATGATTTTCAAGCACCTGGAATGGGATAGTTTAGGTGAATTACATCTTATCACTCTAGCAGTATCAAGATTTATAGGAAAGAATCCTATTTCCTTATTACCTAAAAATCAAGTTCCACCTGTTTTTGCAGTGGCACACAGCACAGAAATTGCATGTGGTCAGAAGAGCAATGTGGTTTTAGATGCTGTCATATTCGTTAGAGTCAATAAAGCTTTTCATCCTCTCAGGCCATCTCAACATTTCAATATATCCAACAAGAGTTAGAAATGTGGAACATTCAAAGGTTTTTCTAACCCAAATTATTCATGGCATCAAGAAGTAACAGTCTTTGGGTAAATCCTAAAGACTCTGTCCATGTCTATGCCCTATTTCTGAGAATAAATAAACCTTATTTTTTCACTATGGATTTAACACATTGAAATTAAAAACATTAATGTGCATACAGAAATACATGTTATATGCATGTCTACTTTATTATTATTATTATTATTTTATTTTATTTTAAATCCTTTTCATCTTATACAGCACATGCAGAAACAGAAAATGGCACTGCTCTGAGGAACCTTGCCTGGAAACCTGTTCGGTTTACGGAGATGGGCATTACACCACCTTTGATGGCAAACGCTTTGATTTTGAAGGAGACTGTGAATATGTTCTGATCCAGGTAACAGAGTCCTTCCCAGATTTTTGCACTGCCGAAGTACCTTGTATTTTACATATGAGCACACAGCATCATTAACACTGAATATCATTCCCCTGTTTCAGAACTACTGTGGCAAAAAAGGTTTGGATCAGGGAACTTTCAGAGTCATCACTGAGAACATTCCATGTGGCACTACAGGAACCACCTGCTCTAAGTCTATTAAAGTTTTCCTGGGGGTAAGTGTGCTCTTCAGTAAGTTGTGATCCAAGCCTAATGTCCTGGAAAGATGAAACAGGTTGTCCCAGATAGACTGCATCATAAAAGTGTCCTGCAGGACTGTAAAAAAGTTACTACACTTTCTTACACTCTCTGCTAGGGAAAGCAAAGAAGGGAATTCTAAAGAGAAACAGATTAACATGAGTTTTTTGAATAGAGCCATTTTGATGATAATAGATTTATTATTTCAGTAACAGTTACTGGTAATATATAAAAAACTGGAAACTAAAAGGTGACTTTTTAAAATTGGTCTATAACTTTTTGTTTTCCTGTCCCAGAACTATGAATTGGTACTCAGCGATGGACATTCTGATGTAATCCAGAGAACACCTGGAGGAGAAATGCCATTCCAAATCCGTTCCATGGGCATCTACCTGGTTGTTGACACTACTGTTGGCTTGATACTCATGTGGGACAAGAAAACCAGCATATTCATCAAACTTAGCCCCAGCTTTCAGGTACATTTTAAAATCCAAAACCTGAAGCCAGCAATTTCTGATCCATATTCATGCTATCTCTCACAGGAAAAAAGGAAAATTTGGCTATAACTGGAACGCTGAAAGAGCAGTGATTGCCTGTTATTATCCCTATAGTAGTGACTTAGATTCTGTATATACATTTTCCATAAATTATGTTATTCAACAATAGCATAACAGCAACTATATCAATATTTCCTTCATGAAAATTCCTCACTGAAGAGGTATATTCAGGATTAGATAAAATTAGCTCAATACTAACCTACGATATTAAGAACAAAACCCACAGCTCTACTCTGCTTCTTTCCCTATCCTTCCTAACAAGTTAGGGGTACCTATCTCTCTTCATAAAAGATATTTTATGAGAATGTCCAAGACTGTTGCTGAAGAGGCCCACATCACCTTAAATAAAATTCATCCTGAGGTGTGTTACTCACAGATACTGAGAAACTGTACCTTACTGATCATTGATATTTTGTTTATCCCCATGCAGGGACATGTCTGTGGCCTTTGTGGAAACTATGATGGCAATGGAAACAATGACTTCACTACCCGCAGCCAGTCTGTGGTAGGAAATGTGCTGGAGTTTGCTAATAGCTGGAAAGTGTCTTCTACTTGCCCAAATGCCAATCAAACAAAGGATCCATGTACTGCAAACCCATACAGGAAATCCTGGGCACAGAAACAATGCAGCATCATTACAAGTGAAGTATTTGCAAAGTGTCACTCCCAGGTATGGTACAGCTTCAGTGTGAAATTCTCAAGACAGAGATTATATACATTTTTATGCAGGGTGGCTGAAAATGCACTAGGATTTGGACTATGTCACGCCTGATAAAGTGAAGTGAGACCAAGTTCCAGGGAGACTGCATAGAAAGGATTTTCACTTCAATTTCCTCAGCTTTTGCCATAACCAGTGCAGTACAGAAATTCATAGGGTTTGTTTGTTTGTTTGTGCTGTAGAAGGGACAATCACAGATAAATCTCAAGATATGTTTAATTTTTAATGGCATCATTTTCTATTAATATCAGCCACCTGATATCTATGATTGTGTGCTACTGTGTAGTAATGTAACAATACCCTTTCTTCTAATGTCTTTAACATTGAGTTGTTCTTACTGTTATGATTTACTCCTAATAGCTGTATTCTACATATTTCTCTTGATTTTTCAAAATAGTCTCACCATTTCTTTATTTCTTATCTTTCTCACACATATAGAGTTGCCAATTTCAGGTATTTCCTCAGCATTTTTAGGGCAGGAAATGCCTTTTCAAAGTGGGCAAGTGCAAGAAATCCAATTCAAAGGTTTTCTCCAACAGGTTGAACCAAATGAATATTATCAAGCATGTGTGGATGATGCATGTGCTTGCGACACTGGAGGAGACTGTGAATGTTTCTGTACAGCAGTAGCTGCCTATGCTCAAGCATGCAATGAGCTGGACATCTGCATTTCATGGAGAACCCCATCCATTTGTCGTAAGTCTCACTCCATGACTTTTTGAAGGGGTCTAAAGGGAAAGAAAATAGGAAAAAAAAAAAAAAAAAAAAAAGGAGGGAGAAGAAAGAAAGGAGGATTAAATTGTATTTTTAAGAGGCACTGCTTGAGTAAATCATTGGAAAATGATCATTACTTAAAAAGAAATCATGTGCTAGTAACTTTATTGGTTGTGTTATTAGTGTCTTATTTAATTGTCAGTCATGACAGACAAGTGGCAAACTAAAGTATCTTATATCGTATTATACTCCTAGCTGTCTACATCAAATACACTGTAAATAAATACTAGTGCATTTCAGCTAAAATATGTGATTTAATTAATTGATTTTTCATGCTTAATGTCTAACTGTTTGATGCTTTATAACATTATTGGTACCAAAATGTGGTAGTATAACAATAGTATTAAATAGTATTAAAATAGTATTAAAAATAGTATTTAAAATAGCATTAAATGAGACAACATACTGTTCACCACTTACATGTTTATGTTGATGACATGGGATTTTTACCCAGGAAAATTATAGCAATGAAAGACCTTGGAGCAATAAAAATTAAAGGACTTTTTCTGTAATTTCTCCTTCTTCTAGCTCTGTTCTGTGATTACTACAATCCACAAGGGGAATGTGAGTGGCACTACAAGCCATGTGGAGCCCCTTGTATGAAGACATGCAATAATCCAAGTGGGAAATGCCTTCATGAGTTGAGAGGTTTGGAAGGTAAACATAATTATGCATATCTCATTCTATTTATAAAAAGATAAAATGGACTGTGATAAACAAAATTTATATTACTCAGTGTATGAAATGTTTATATTAGAAACTATAAGAGGAGATTTTCTAATTAATGTCTAACTCCCTAATTAATCATGCACTCGTTTGAAGTGAAAATAAAAAATGCTTCAAAGCTTAATGTGTAATCAATGCAATAGCAGTAATGGGAGGATGAAATTCCACTTTCTGTATTACTAGAATATATACTATATTAGTGGAATAATTTCAAGAGGTTAGATATTGACAGAGTATAGAGTTACTTCTGTCTGAGAAAGCCTAGTGTCAACATAACTCTCATTTTTATTGCAGGCTGTTATCCACACTGTCCAAAAAATAAGCCCTATTTTGATGAAGAAACTATGACTTGTGTTTCTAATTGTGGTTGCTATGAAAATGGAAAACATTACAAGCCAGGAATGCAGATGCCTTCAAAGCAGAATTGTCAATCATGGTAGGATTAGTAAAGATTTTTAAATGTGGAGTGGAAATTTGCAGAACTTGATTCTTCACTCACTCAGTTATTTGATTGCTAACAGGAACTAGGCCAGTCATAGGCTGCTGAGTAGTGTTTAATTTTCTTCTGTTCCCAGAAACGTAAAAGATCACATCATGAAATATTTTATTGTAGAGAGATTAATTTACTACTTATTCTGAATTCTTACTGAAGTATTTGTAAATTATTATTATCATTATTAAGTAAAAACAAAATAACAATAGTTACGGCAATAATCTGAGCACTTATATTAAGATATGCCTAAATAATTATTTAGAAGTTAGTAGACAACTAATCATCATTATTTTGAGCTTGTTTCTGTTATTCCAGTGGCACTTGCATATTTCCAAAAGTCAGTAAGTATTCCTATAAATTCTGTAATCACTGCTGAATATAGCTATACAGGTTGGGAAAGTCCTGCTAAGCCTTCTATCAAGAAGAACACAGTGCTATTTTTAACCAATATATTCACATTCATCATATCCTTTTTCCTCTTTTCCAGTGAATGCACAAACCATGGCAAAAAGTGCAAATATGATGAACATGGTATGTTGACAAAGTTGTTTTCATCTTGGTAGAATACACTGAAAGCACTCTGCTCTGTATTTCAGATACCAAGGAATAACATCCTCTTTTGATTTACAGAATGTGTCTGCATTTATGAAGGACAGACATATAACTATAACGACGTGATCTACAATACTACAGATGGCATAGGAGGGTGTATTGTTGCAATCTGTGGTTCCAATGGAACACTGCAAAGGGTTGTGTATGACTGTCCAATCTCAGCATCACCCACACCATTTCAATTCAGCACTACACCACCTGCCACTGCTTCCACAGGTACATACTTTATAGCATCTAAGAGCTTATTCTATTTGTTAGTGAGTAAAATATAGCTACAATATAACCACTAAGTCTAATTTTTTATTGGCATTTGTTTTCAGTCAATATTTAGCAATCAAAATAATACAAACAAATAAATATAGAAAATAAAATAACTTCCAAAACAACAAAATGGAAACCACTGCACACTGCTTTGATACTATTATTTTATTTGTTTTCATGGCAAACAATAAGGAAACAGTATGAGATTTATTATCTCTAATTGTAACTATTTCCATACCTGGAATAATCTTTACTGAATGAATAGATGACTCATTATGTTTCCTATTAAATTACCAAATGATTACTTTGTCTAGAATTCCTGGTAGGGTACATGGTATGTGTAATTACAGTACTAAGTGGACTATTCAGATAATGGCATTGAGATATTGAAATTTTCATTCTAAGTTTCATGGCATCTTCTTTTACTCTTTCAGTTACATCATCACCAACAACATCAGTATGTGTTCATGAATTCTGTCAGTGGTCAGAATGGTATGATGGAAGTCTACTAACACCTGGTTTCGATGGTGGAGATTTTGAAACTTTTGATGACTTGAGAGCTAAAGGTTATGAAGTCTGTAGAGCTCCAAAGGCTGTTCAGTGCAGAGCAGAGAAATTTCCTAACATACCACTGAAAGACCTTGGCCAAAGAGTTGAATGCAGTACAATGTCTGGACTTATATGTTACAACAAAGATCAAATTTCAACAATGTGCTACAATTACGAAATCAGAATCCTATGTTGTGTTTTTGTACCATGCTCTTCCACACCTTTCATCACAACACCTTATGAGACTTCAACACCGACCACACATATCCCAACCCCAGAAATGACAACCACAACAGCAAGTACCAGTGTCACAACTTCAGCTACAAGCACAGAAAAAACAAGTCCAATTATCAGAACAAGTACTCCTTCAGAAACATCTCTGGAAACAACAGGTACTTCCACTGAGCCCACAACCACTACAATGCCTTGCCAACCAAAGTGCAAATGGTCTCAATGGTATGATGTCCATTTCCCGACTTTGCAGAACAAAGGAGATTATGAAACTTACCATGACATTAGATCAGCTGGAAAAGCAATCTGCAGACATCCTGAAAAAATAGAGTGCAGAGCAGAAAAATACCCACATAAATCCATTGAAGAAATTGGCCAGGTTGTTCATTGCAATGTATCATTTGGACTTATCTGCAGAAATGAGGATCAAAAAGGAGAACTGCATATATGTCTTAATTATCAGATAAAAGTACTCTGTTGTGATGACTACAGCCACTGCCTAACAACAAGAGTGACACCTACTGTATCAATAGAAACTTCTGCCAGTACACCATCAACAGTTCCTACAACTTCTGAAACTTCAACATTCACACCTTCCGTTACTACAGAAATAACAACAACCACAACCGAAACAACAACACCAGTCACCACAACTCCTTCAACAACTCCTGGTTGCATAAAAGAGGAATGTGACTGGTCAATATGGTATGACGTCAGTTATCCAGACCCTGGATATAATGATGGAGATTTTGAAACAATTCAGAACATTATAAAACATGGATACAAAGTCTGCACTAACAGAAAGGCTGTAGAATGCAGAGCAGTAAGGTTCCCTGACACACCATATCCTCTTCTGGAGCAACACATTACATGCAACACTGAAGAAGGATTAACATGCTACAATAAAGACCAGCTACCACCAATTTGCTATAACTACGAAATCAGATTTAAATGCTGTAAAAACATAACAGTACCATGCAAAACAACTCAAACGCCATATTCAACCACCCAAGAGTCAACAACAGTAACATATTCTACAACTCTAAGTACACAATACACAGAAATATCAACTACAGAATACACACCAGTATTTCACACCAAACATAAAACTACAACTGCATCAACAATACCACCAGAAACAGAACACATTCATAGCAAAATTACATCAACACCAACAACACAAACACAAACAGAAACAAAGACCACATATACCACATCACCAATCACGGTCACAACCTCCACCTCAACAGTGCCCACTGCCTCACAATCAACACCACTAAGCTCCACCAGCACCAGCACCTTCACGCCGACAACAGTCAGCACCTCAAGTAGCACGACATACCGCACAGAAGCCACTACCACCTGTCAACCTGAAGTGTGCACCTGGACGGAATGGTTTGACGTTGACTTCCCCACCTCGGGACCCAACCAGGGAGACTTTGAAACCTACCAGCACATCCGCGCTGCTGGGAAGGAAGTCTGTCAACAGCCCAAACAAATCCAGTGCCAGGCAGAGGACTACCCTGAGATTTCCATTGAAAACGTTGGGCAGGTTGTACAGTGCGATGTCCACTTTGGACTGGTGTGCAAGAA
>NC_048897.1:26052995-26117245 GCF_011077185.1 Oxyura jamaicensis
TAAATTCAAGATGTGCTTCAACTACAAGATCCGCGTCCTCTGCTGCATCCCTAACTACAACTGCCCAATGTCCACCACGCCATCCCCGACCCCTCCAGCCATCTCTACAACATCAGAAACCACTAGCTATACTACTTCTATTCCTTCGTCTACACCATGTTTCTGCAAAATTGGAGATGACATTTATTCGCCTGGTAAATTTTCACTCTTTCCATTTATTTTCATTTTACATATTTCGTTCATTTATTACTATATTTGTAATTGTCTTTACTTTTTACAATTTTTCATGTTTGTACGTCTTTATGAAAGAAAACCAAGAAAAATGTCAGTCATGACAGAGAGAGTAAACAGAGCAACATACGCACAGTGGAACTGCTCAGCACCATTAGAGCTATGCCCATTTCATTCCCCAGCAATAGAGGCCCCCTGGCCTACTCTTCCAGTTTAATTGTACAGCATGATGCCTTGTGGTGTCCACTGTCATCTTCTTTTACGCAGCCAGACTCTGTTGGCAGGGCAACCTGAGAAGCTGCAAAGTCCTACAGCTGGTGTCAGCACTGCTTAGCCACAACTAAAACATCAGTGCTTTATCACCATTATTTTCATCCTAAATACAAAACACAGTACCATACCAGCTGCTATGAAAAATATTAACTCTGTCCCAGATGAAACCAGGACACCTGGAAATGTAATGTCTTGTTAAATTTTGATTTTTTATTATTTTCTGTCTCTGACTGCATTTTCTTTCTTTCTTCAGGTGATGTGATTTACAACAGAATGGACAGCGATGGATGTAGATTTTATGCCGTTTGCAGTCAAGCATGTTCAGTTGAACGGTACACCGGACCTTGTAATGTTACTACTCCTGTAACCACTACTTCCCCTCAAACACCTACTGTAACAACAACAGCTCCATCTCCTCCTTCAGGTTGTGTTTCTAGTACTTACCCTCCCCTACAGGTATGTAGTTCCTGTGTTATACTATGATTGCTGAAATAACATTGGTGGTAGTTTGACACCAGAAAATAACAGTTAACAGTCTTTAAAACTTACACATCCAGATTGTCAGAATAACTGTTGCTAGTGACGGACAATATACAATATAAATTTTTTATGTGCCTAGTTTATAAAAATATACTTTGCAAACTAAGAAAATGCATTTTTTTTCTTATGATTTCAGTGATAGCAAAACATGCTTTTTGATGCACTGCATTGCATAAGTAACAAACCTTCTTAGTGAAATAAAAGAGCAAATTTTCTTGTGTATTTTCCCTCTTGATTAAATGGAAAAATCTGTTTCTGTTCTCCTATCCTCTTACCAGTACTTTTTTTTTTTTTAATGGTGATTGTCTGTGCTGAAGTACAGTATGCATATACATGTATATTTAACTAGTACAAAGGATATCAGTTCCCTTAACTTAAAAACCTATCTCACAAACTCTCAGAAGAGCTCCTAATGGAGAATGAATAGCTGGAATTAAGGCTTTACCTCCTTTTAGTATATAAAAATTGAATTGTGTAGAACACTGTGAACCATCTGCTGCCAGTGAAGATTTTCATTTTGGTTCTTGTTCCAGATTTGGAAAGCAAAACAACTTCCGATTCTCCATATCATGGTCAGAAAAAAGAATACCTCTGATTAACATCTTAAATCATTAGTACCACAAATTCAAAAGAAGGAACTTATATATTCATTTGCTTTCCAACAACACTGTCACTGGAAACATTACACAATTGAACTAAAAATATGAGTAAAATTCATACCTGTTTGCAAATTCTTGTGATAGCAATTCTTGTTTATTTTGCAGCCTGGCCAGAGACACAAATTATCCAACTGTACAGAAATCATCTGTGAGGGAGACAACAAAATACAAGTAGTTCAAACAGTCTGCCCACCTGTAAAGGAAATTACCTGTGCAAACAAATATCCACCAATACTGGTACCTGATGAAAATCGCTGCTGTTACCACTACGAGTGTCAATGTAAGTACTGGTAGATTAAAGAATTACATTTTTGGAAATAAGCAAAATTTTGCACAGAATATATAGGGAGCTTGTTTTCCTAATTTTACTCTTGAAATTGTAGTATATTAATTCCTTAAATTATTTCTTCTACATTAACTTTCATGTTAATCCTCTAAATATTTTCTCTCTACCAGGTGTGTGCAGTGGATGGGGTGATCCTCATTATATTACTTTTGATGGAACCTACTATACTTTCCTTGAAAACTGCACTTATGTGCTGGTGAAACAGATTGTACCTAAATACGACAACTTCCGTGTTTACATTGACAATTATTACTGCGATTCAAGAGATGGACTTTCCTGTCCTAAATCGATTTTTATTTTCTACAAATCTGCAGAAGTGATGCTGACCCGTGAACTCATGAATGGTGTGATGACGAATGTGGTAAAATATTTTTTTAAATTATTTCTGTATTTTTGAAAAAGAGAAATAAGGTCGATAGGCCTTACTGATTTTCATTTGAAATACAGCCTGTTCAGAGTATCAGATCACAGAGGGACAAGGGCAGAGTTAAAAAAAAATGATTATACTAATTTCTTCAAACTTAGTGTCACAAACAGCTTAGCACTACGCAGGTATGAATACATTATATGTGTATTTGCATGTATATAAGTGACACTAGGAAACAGATTAATACAGCTAAGACAGAAGGAATGTTTACACTGATACTTGATCCACGTTTCATAAAAACTAATGCACTGTGCCATTCACTTATGAATGAAACACATTCACTTATGAAGAAACACAAATGCAAATTGCAAGCATCATTCTTCTGTCATGGTCAGACTGGTATGTATCCCACAGTGGCTGGCTGACTAGGAATTACTTCCTTTGCATGGAGAACTTCAGGCACCAAACAAAGCTATAACACGATTCCTTCTCTGATCCCTTGCTGGGAAGAGTGGTATAGCTGAAGAAGAGGGGTGACCAGGGGTGTCACTTCATGTTAGGATCCTGACTCAGTGTTGGCAGACAATGAAAAACAGAAGTCAGTCCCAGTGTTACAATGGTGGGTTTATTAACTCCGTACTTACAACCAGAAAGTCATGCTGAAATAATCAGTCCAGTGATTCCCTGTGAAAGAGAACAGTAACTGACTGTTCTAACTTTGAATTTATTTCAATTCAATTATAAGCAGAATAACTCCTGACAAGTTATTAAATGAGTATATCCACTTCTTATAAAACACAGACTACAAATGGAACAGCTTAGATTAAAGAATAAACATGATCACTAAGTAAAATTGGCAATGGGGGCATTTGACTTCATTTTGAGTTCATACAACTCTTCCAACACTATACAACATGTAGTATAGGGATGATGTGATTTTGCAGCAAAGTTATTGCACAATAATGGCAGGAATATTTCTATAGCTAAAGAAAACTACCGGTCTAAACTTGAGTTTAGAATGCTGTACATTAGCACACAACCTGCACAAACACAGTACTTGGAAGCCACTTAGGTTATTTTGTCACACTATAGCAACATGGCAATACAAGATGAGAAATTAATGCATTAAATGTTGTTACTGAAATGCAAAAGGGATTGGATATGATGCGCAACAACACTGAGTTAAGCATGATTATGAAGATTATAAAATGCATTATTGAAAATAGAAAGAAGCAGTGCTTATTCTGAAATTGTGTTTTTTTGTTTGTTTTTGTTTGTTTGTTTGTTTTTTTTTAATTCCGCATTCAGATGTACTTCAACAAAAAGATTGTCCAACCAGGCTTTAAAAAGGATGGCATTTATTTCTCCACACTTGGCATCAATATGATTGTTGAAATACCAGAAATTGGTGCAACCATCACATTTAGTGGGCTGATTTTCTCCGTGAAACTTCCGTACAGCAAATTTGGCAACAATACTGAAGGGCAATGCGGTAAGACAGATGTATTAATGGTATTTTCCCCACCCTCCCATAGTTAACGTCACCCACTCTGGCTATGAAGGATCATGATAGACAGAAATATTTTGAACAGTAGTAAAACAGAATCAAGAATAGTTCTGGTCTTCGTCTTCTGTAAGACAAAAAGTTTATTATTTCAGCAACCTGCTTTTTAATTTGGGTTTGGGTTTGGGGTTTGTTAACTAAATTAAAATTCATATAACTGTAAAGAAAGCAGTCCTTGTAAAGCAGGACACCTTACACATTTCATGAGCACATCACTTATAAACTTGACATCAGCACAATAATGTATGATGATGTAAGTCATCATCATATCACAGATGTGGAGTATGAAGCTTATATAGCTTGTCTCTGATATCTTCCAGGAACATGTACAAATAACAAAGCAGATGAATGCCGCTTGCCAAGTGGTAAGATCATTGCTTCCTGTCCCCAAATGGCTCATCACTGGCTTGTTGACAACAACAAAACGTGCCATGCATTTACACCACCACCATCCATAACCACACCTCCACCAAGGCCTCATTGTAAAGTTCCTGAACTCTGCAAGATTATCCTGAGCAAGTAAGAAAAAAAAAATAATAATGAATGAATTTGCTCTTTCCAGACAGAAGTGTCTCAGTATCCTACAAAACGAGTAAGAAATGTAGCCCTACCACGTAATTATAGCTGAAAACCTCAGCCTAATGTCAGGAAACAGATAGTAAAGGGCCTCTGAAAAATAAATAAATAAATAAATAAAATCCTCTTCTCTAAGGACATGCACCCAAAGATAGCTGAGCAAGGAGAGGTGAAACCGGAAAATGAGGGAGACAGCCAACACTGAAGTTCTTAATTCCTGGGTTGCTATCACAAGCTTTTCTCCCTCTGCTTTCCAGAGTATGTTTACTCACTCTTAGTCTCACTATTAAAGTAAGGACTGAACTTTAAAACTGAAGTGAGCCATTAGTCCAAAAGGTAAAGAACTTGGTTACCAATTAGGATAACAAAGCAGGTAGAAACATCTCAGCCAAAGTGTCTTTCAGTCTTTGTATATGCTAGGTGCAATATGGAGATCCAACACCAACAAAGGGCTGTTTCCTGCAGTATTTCCTATGCTTGTGTGAGCTCTGGCAAAAGTTTTTTTTTCAGCTGTGTCATTTATAAAGGCCTTTGTCTGCACACTCACTGTAGTTTCTAATAAGTTATAAGCTATTCTATGTGCAATTTTTCTATCTCTTGGATACTTTTAGCATCCTTTTTTTCACCTATCTGATGCAATTGCCGTCTTCATGAAATTTCTGATGTCAGGCTGATGAAAAGCTATGTACACTTACATACACACAGTAACTATTAGCCTCTTTAGAAAAAAGTAGAGATTCCAACTTCCTAGCCTTTCCCTTCCTGAGTCTATCTCCCACATTAGTGGCCATTTTTACACTTAACTGTTTTTATATAATGACTTGTAAACATTAAAGGCTTTTGGTTTCTTTTCTGTCTGCAGAGTTTTTGCAGCTTGCCATGATGTGATACCCCCAGAACCATTTTTCAAAGGATGCGTTTTTGATGGGTGTCGCATAACTGAAAAATCCATGCAGTGTTCCAGTTTGGAGATATATGCTACAGAGTGTGGTTCTAGAGGTGTCTGCATTGACTGGAGAGGAAAGACAAACAACACCTGCCGTAAGTATTGCAGAACTCAAAAACGTGTGTGTAAAACAGTAATAATTAGTGTTTTATTCAGTGAGCACATTGTGCATCTTACAATTGACTATCATATTTTACCTACAAAAATTCCTTATTAACAAAAGCCCCAGATGAAGGCAGCAATGCCAGAGTCACTTTGGCTGCAAGATGATCTACTATAATTTTTTTTACCTACTATCTACCATTAAATCCCCTTTCAATTTTTAATCTTTTGTCCTTTTTTCCCATACAGCATACAATTGTCCAGCAAACATGGAATACAAGCCATGTGGGTCCATTAATCCTGCTACCTGTGAGCAAAGGTATGGAAAGACCAAAAAAAAAAGGTGCTTCTCTTTGTCTTTTTTCTATTGTTACCTACCGACTTCCCGTACTAAATTGAACTATTTCATAATTAAACATCTCATGAATTTTCATACTATATTCAAGATTTATACATATCAGTCAGCTCTATGAAAATGCACTTGCTGTTGCACTTTAGAAAATGTAAATTCCTTTGTCTCCTTTTTATCTGGCATGGCGACCTTCTGTACATGCCTCTTTCTCTCTCCAGCTTTAGTGAAAAAAAAAACACATGGTATTCAAATATATTCCTCCCACTCTAGCTCTGTGGACCATCCTGGCTATGGGGTAACTGAAGGATGTTTCTGTCCTGAAGGAACAACACTCCTGAGTGAAGACAGCAGCATCTGTGTTTCTGAATGTTGTAAGTACTCTGTAACTAGTTTGGGGAATAAATAGAGGTCTGGATTGGTGGTTATGAGGCCTAAGTTCTACTACCATCTTTTACATGGTCAGTTCATGGGCAATTCAATTTATTTAAGCTCCTCTAAACTCCCATCTAAAAACAGAATAATAAACAATACCACCTCCATCTTCTTTACTTACATGAGACTTGGCAAGATGGAAAATTCTGTCACATTTCATAAGAACTACTCTGCATATTCATTTTCTTGTTAGATTTATCTTTATAGTATTTCTATTTGAAACTGTACAAACTTATTCATTTTGTCAGTTTTCAGTAGTATAAATCTCCATTCCTTTTTTTTTTTTTTTTTTCCTCCAGCTTGTAGGGAACCAAATGGAGTATACAGAGCGGTGAGTATCACAATTAACTTGATTTATAAAGTACAGACAGGTGAAGCAAGAGGACTTTTGGGGTTTCACAAGAACAAAGTTATGCTTAAGTTTGGAGAGACTTTTGGTTTTTTTCAAACATTTGTTCCCCTTCAATCTGAGTGTGAAAGCAGAAACCACATTACTTCCTAAGAAATTAAACAGCAAATAATGGGATATTCTTTCAATAACCATCACCTCACCAAAAAAAAGGGAAAACAGACAGGTGGTATTAGTGGAACTTTAGCCAGATTCTGCTTCTTTTATTTCCTCAATTTGTTCTATTAAAGTAACTAGAGACAAAGTTGCAGATGGGTAACAAACTTTACCTGTTGCTGATAATGCTGACAGTCTGCATTCTTAGTTCCTCAACTGCACACAAATTATAGAAATTTATCTCTGTAATCTAATGTGTAAGTGAATATGTCATATGATAGTTTCTTATTCAAAAATGCATGCAGATTCCTTCTCCTTTAGATCCCTGTATCCCTCTGACTAACACTACTAGTATAGAAATTCTAAGCTGTGAACATGCTGAGAACCTTAGTGGCCTCCAGAATCTTCTCTTAATTAGATTCAGTTTGGAAGTTTCTTATCAAAATACTAGAACCATGAAAAGGCCAATGTTATCAGGTATCACTGTATCCATGACTAAGACAACTAGAAATAAATTGATTTTGTTTTGAACTTACATATTTATTACATATTACATATTTATTTTTTTTCATACAGCCAGGAGAAAAATGGACAACAAATTGCCAGGAATGTGTCTGTGACAGATACACTCTCAGAGTGCAGTGTACAAAACATGTATGTTCTATGCCACAGCAAAAAGCTTGTTACGAACCAGGTTACGTGCCTGTTCAGATACAGATACCAGAAGATCCATGCTGTACCAGGACTGAGTGCTGTAAGTACTGTCTCAGGTCTTTATAATGGGAAATATACTATCTTCATTTCGGGGAACTACAGCAGTAATTTCTCTTTATTTATACTTTGCATTAATCTCATAATGCTTTCTTAAGGTTTTCTTGCAGAGTATTTACTAGATGCTGGAAGAGAACAAAAATAAAGATGAACAGATTTTACCTAGATAGACACAGAAAAGTAACTGTAAATCTGCAATTTGACTTTTGGAAGGAAAAAGGAAAACCTTTAACGCTGCCACCACCTGAAACAATATCCAAAAGCTATTCAAAACCTCTTCTTTTTCAAAGACCAGCATAAACTGTTTATCTTACCTTAAAAGATCTCTTGAATTTTTAAAAATTGTTCAAGAGAGTTCCTGAGCCTCGGGAGAGTCATCAGATTTTCCAGTCAGTACAGATTTCTCTTTAGAAATATGTCTTTCCAGCAATCACCGCTCTATTCTTCTCAGCGAATGCTTTGTTTTGCAGAGGTTATAGAAAAGCCCATTCACTGTAAAAATAGCTGGTCAAATATGCTGAAATAGGCATTTAAATTTTTATCTACAACATTGTATCTCATTGAAAAACTTCTGAAGTTTGCTTTTGTTTAAAAATTATGAGTTCACTATTTTCAATATTTTTTTACACTACACAGACTGTAATACCAGCCTCTGCCCTGAGGCCACACACCAGTGCTTAGAGGGACAGGAAATAATCACAGTAACACAGCCTGGAAAATGCTGTCCTACCTTTGAATGCAGTAAGTACCATATACTTTTTTCAATGTTTTACTCGGAGCTATGAACACAAAAACCTTAAAAGAGAAAGATGCAAGTTATCAGTGTTATTATATTGGGCCAACAAAGCAGCAGTTTCTTCATATACTTCTGCTTCTTAAATTTTGTACCTCTATGACACTCTTTCTTCCTTCTTTCCAGGACACGGCTGTGTAGTCAATGAAACCTACTATGCAGTAAGTACAAAGAGTAACTCAATAAAATACAACTTTATATAGGTTCACAATGCAACATTTTTGAGATCACTATCATAGACCACATTGGGCAGAAAGGCCTGAGATAAAACATTATTAATTGAGGCCAGGATATAAACACCCTTCATACAAGCAAGAACCTTTTCTGCTCTACTTTATATATTAGTAGAATTTACTTTGAAAATGAGAAGCATGGATATTACCAACAACAGAAACTCTGCTTAAATTAAACAAAAAAAAATTGTAAATTTTTAAAAATGTATTTAAGGACAGTTTAGCCCATATGCACAGTTCATCTTTGGTCTGTGATGTACATACAGAAAGCAATTTGCTTTCATTAATAATGATTTTTCTTCTGACTTTCCACAGCCTGGAGCTGTGATACCATCAGGCCCCTGTGAAACCTGCACCTGCTCTGAATCCTCTTACCCAAGCCTTCAGCAGGTTGCTGTCAAGTGCCAGCCTGTTATCTGTGACACCTACTGCCCAATGGTAAGTACTATTTTGCAGTCAGTAATTCCTACCCCACTCAGTTCAAGTAGCTGCAAACATGGTCAGTGTCCTGGCTCAATGACATTTCCTCTCTCGTTCTTTTAAACCAGGGATATAAGTATACAGTGGAACCTGGAAAGTGCTGCGGCACATGCAAGGCAGAGGCCTGTATAGTGAACATGGGAGACAACGCTACACACGTGCTCAAGGTAACTAACCCTGTTTCAGCTCACTTTTGGTGAACTGTTAGCCTTTTCACTCTTTCCTTGTCTCTATCACATTCACTTCCCATGTCTTTTCTCATGTTAGACTAATGCTTATTCAGATGGGATGAACTGTCTCACATGGCTTTAACAGCACCTTGAGGCTGAGGCTGAGGCTGGAAGCAACTTTGATACTGAACAGTGGCTTTCAGAACTCAATATATATATATATATATATATATATATATATATACATATGAGAAATGAGTGAGTTACTTTGTTTGCCTTCATCTCTGAAAAGGCAACACAGATTTTACTCAAAGGATAATATTGTTTTTCTGTCTGCGGAGGCAGTTTCTGCTCCAAACATCGAGTCTTGAGGTAGCTGAGAGCTTTGGGACAGAGTAAGTCAATGAAAACAGCAGAAATTCTGCCATGTATCTGCATGGGATTATGTCATGCCATAAATTCTCACAACACAAATTAGTCTTTCCAGATGAGTCCACATACTTTTCCCATGTATACAAAAAAAACGTTACCATATCCAGATAAAAATACAGACTCTTCACTTGGTTAATGAAAAAGACTTACAGCAGTATGATAATATGACAAGTAACCATCAGCTGCAATTCAATGACATTATTCAGAATAATCACATTGCAATACACAGCAATGACAGAACATTGGTTGTTTGGGAGGGGCGGGTTGTTTCATTTTTATGCAAGAAGATTTTTATTCACCTTTATCTAATTTAATTACATTCAGATTGGAGAATACTGGAATCAGCCTGGTAATAACTGTACAGCCTACACATGTGAAAAACACAATGGACAATTCATTACAGTCATCGTAAAGAAAACCTGTCCCTACTTTAACCCTGATGACTGTGATCCAGTAAGTACTCTTCTACCTGTTCTCATGTTTGTTTGAAAAGATTGCAGTGGTTAGCACCAGTGACAGCAGGATCATGATGTCCAATGAAAATACCTAGAAAAAGCATTACAATTTTATCCTCTGTTAATCTGGTCCCCATCAAATTTCACTTCTAAAAAGCAAATTGATATTCAAAAGGTCCATATATCCTCACTGAAGCAGAAAGATCACAGCATAATGTTTTGGATTCCTAAAAGTGCCAGGTGACTAGGAGCAAGAATCTTAACAGAAAATAATGGGATTTTTTTTTCCTAAATTATTTAGGCTTTCAATTTATTTTTTAGAAATCAGTCATTGACAGCAAAGGCGAAGGAAAACAAGCTGTGTTCACAACATTAGTCAATTTAATACAGGTCAGGGTAGATCAGAACCATCCCCAGACATCTGGGAATTCAGTATTTCATTAACTGTGTTACTCTGTCTGACATAATCCTTCATCTGCACAGACTTCTGTCCTTCAAAATATCCCACGTGTGCTACAAGCTTTGTTTTGAAATTTTACTACTGAATTCTGATGATAGCAAAGTAATTACAGTCTCCCCCAATGTCTGCTTGCAAACAACTCAATATTCAGTTGTAGTAGTTATGTGCCTTCAATATTGAGCCCTGCTTGAAATTAGATTCCATGTCAATACAAAGAACTTTCTGGCACTAAAGAAACCTAGGAAGCAGGGAAAGTCTCTGCATTAGTATGCAGATATGAAATGTAAGTTACCTTTTTCTGTTTTCCCACTCAAGAATACCATCAAGCTATCAGATGATGGATGCTGTAGAGAGTGCTCGATAGTACCGACAGGTAAGTAATGATAATTTTGAGTAAAAGCACCATACGTGCCTTATTAGGTGTATTAGTCCAACTTACACAGTACATGCAAAGACAGAAGAGGTGAATAGACCATGTCTGGGACAACTGTCTTGCAATGGGGTGAGAAAGATGGTAAGGGACAGAATGTTTCCAGGAGCACACACTTTAGGGCTTTTGAAAACATGGATATGGAGAACTTTCCCATCCCTTACTGTTAAATATGAACCTCTTAATGAGATGGAGAGGACTCTGTCTATTCTCCAATTTCCAGAGACACATTCTCTTTAAGGAAGAAAGTGAAGATGGTCCTGGGAGGTGGGTGTGCATCAAGCAGTTGCCACAACACTGTTCTTGATTTCTACATTCTGGACCAATGCTGCATAAGGGAAAAAGTAGTTTTCTATTTGTTGCTAAAACAATTAAAAAAAAAAAAAAAAAAAAGCCATCATGTAGCTATAAGCAATTAAAAGAGAAATGCATTGTGACCTAATTTTCTATTTTAGCTCCATCCATCTCAGTTTTCTTCTAAGAATTGCCATTGCCTATCATATACAGGTATCTATCTATATGGACATATATTTTAAAATATTTTCTCTTGGTTTGTAGCAAAAACAGGTTGTAAGAAGCACAATACCACTACTGTGATCAAGCATCGTGGATGTGTATCTCCTGCACCTGTTGAGCTGACATACTGTGAAGGCAGCTGTGATGCTTACTCACGGTAAGTAGTATAACAGACAGTTGTGGTTTCCTGTCTTCTATTTGCTACAACAGTGACATAAAGCAAATTTCTAGTTATTTTCTACTATGTCCAAAACCCACCCAGCCATCAACTGTTCCCGTTGTGCTAACTAGAATTTTTAACAGACACGATGCTATATTAGCTTTATTACCTCAAGACTCACCAGGTCTTAACAGTCATTTCAATGTGATAGTGAACAGACCTGAATTTTGATCTTGCTCATGTAAAAGTAAGGTTATTTGTTTCATACTAGTCTCTCATTTTGGACTGGCTTGATATATGATCTGGATTATTTCATTCACTTTTTCTGTGTCTTAATGAATCATAGAATCATAGAACTGTTTGGGTTGGAAGGGACATTTAAAGATCATCTAGTTCCAACCCCCTGACACACTTTCCTTTAGATTAGGATAAAGAACTAGATTCATCCATTTTTACAATGAGGAACAACTTCTATGTCACCAAAATCCTCTAGGAATAGTAATATCAGGCCATATCCTCACATGCAAACACACAGCAATTGGTTATACTTAGTAATGGGAGAGAGGGGCATTGATGTGTCTCACAATTTCTGAATCATTCTGTTCTGTTGGTTTTCCGATCAGATATTCTCAAGAGGCAAACATGATGGAACATAAATGCTCATGTTGTCAGGAAGTCCAGACTAGCATAAGAAAGGTGACTCTGACATGCAGTGATGGAACCCACCTTGATCACTCATATACCTACGTGGAGCAATGCAGCTGCGTGGGTGCTGAGTGCATTCCCCAAGACACTGTCAACCAACAACAGCAAACAGGCAATGTATGAGGCAAAGACCTCTCAAGAAAAAGGGAATGTCTAAAATTAGAAGAGAAGCCAAACAGGAGTTGAACATAGACTAAAACAAACCTTTGGGGGAAAAATAATAATAATAAAAAATAAATAAATAACAAAAGCAGCTAAAATTTTGGACAAACAGATGATATTTTCTGCATACAAGCTCAATATATCTGTCTACTTAATTTCAGTTTTCATTACCATTGTATCTCATACTGGTTTTCATGTCTTTCTTCTACATCTTGAGAGGTACAGCATAAGATCATTTTGACATTTGTTGCTAGTTTGTATGTCTTCTGGAAAGCACTATACCATAAGACTGAGAGCTTACATTTACACAAAGTCAACATTCTTTTCTGGCTTGACGTTTTCCTATGGTGACATAATTAATATACACTGCATAGGCATAAAAATAAACTTTACTGCATAGGAAAAAAAGTTTTGCTGGTCATTGCATTCTGCAACCCCTTGACAATATCTAAGATTTCCATTGATGTAGACTGACTTATTTTGTAACATATTCATTCCAGTTTACTGAGACAGATCAAAAGCTAGGGGAAAAAAAAAGGAAGAAAACTGTACCTCTCTTTTTCTTTTTCTTTTTTTTTTTGTGTTATGGAAAATTTAGTCTGCAAAAAGCCATACCTTCTCAAAACTGTAAAGTTCAATATTATAAACAATTTATAGGGCATTTTCCCTATCTATGCTTGTGAGAAAGACAGACAGAAAGAAAGGAAGAAAGACTGAAAGATAGAAAGCCTGTCATGAGAAGCTGCTGCATACTACTCTTTGTTTACATAACACCAACAGCATAGTAACTGTATGAAAATTTGGAATTTTTTTTTGTTTGTGGTTAACTGTTTACAGAAGAAGTATATATATATAAATATATATATATATTGCCATCAGGGGCATATGAAGGATTTTTGTAAACGATAATAATAATAATAATAATAATATATGTAAATTCTTTCCTAGGAAGCTTTTAAAAAGTTGTACCATTGCTATTTATTTTGTTTTTGGAAAATTGATGTATTGGGCCATTTATTTCAGAATTAATGTTACCCCATGTCTTAGTCTTAGTCATGTTATCTGGGTGTGGTGTATTTTCTTCTTCCATTTTGTTTTGGAATATTGTTTTATTTTTATTCTTTATGAAAAAAGGAATGATGATTAATAAATTTTAAGCATTTTACGGCATGCGTCCTCTGTCTTTTCCCTGTATCACTCACATGAATGTTGCTGGCCCTAAAAGATATTTGCTTCCCACTCTACTACATCCATACTTCAATAGGTCCACAGAATCACAGAATAGTTGAGGTAGGTAGGACCTCTGGAGGTCATCTGGTCCAACCCTCCTACTCTAGTAGGAACACCTAGAGAAGATTGCCTATGACCATGTCCAAGCAGCTCAAGACACACAACCTCTCTGGGCAACCTGTGCCAGTGCTCAGGCACCTGCAGAGCGCAGAAGTGCTTCCTATGTTCAGATGGAAACCCTTGTGTCCCAGTTTGTGCCTATTGCCTCTGGTCCTGGCACTGGGTACCACTGACAGGAGCCTGGCTACCTCCCCTCAGGTACTGACAGACAACGATGAAATCCCCCCTGAGCCACCTCTTCCCCAGGTTGAGCACGCCCAGCATTCCCAGCCTCTCCTCACAGGAGAGGAGCTCCAGGCCCTTGGTCATCTTGGTGGCCTTGTGCTGGATTCTTTCCAGTATGTCAATGTCTGTGTTGTACTGGGGGTCCCAGAACTGGACTCTGTATTCCAGGTGTGGTCTCACCAGTGCTAGGCAGAGGGGAAGGATCACCTCCCTCAACCTGCTAGTGATATTCTTCCTAACCCAGCCAAGAATACCATCAGCCTTCTTAGTGGCAAGGTTATACTGCTGACTCATGTTCAACTTGGTGTCTACCAGGACCCCCAGGTCCTTTTTGGCTGAGCTGCTTTCCAGCTGGGTGGCTCCCAGCATGTGCTGGTGCCTGGAGTTGTTCCTCCCCATGTACAGGACCATGCAGTTCTCCTGGTTGAACTTCCTAAGATTCATAAGCCTGTCCAAGTCTCTCTGGATGGCTCTATGGCCCTCTGGGGAGTCAGCCACTCCCCCCAGTTTCGTGTTGTCCACAAGACACTTTTGATCTCCAAGTCAAAATCAGTCTGGGCTGTGGTACCTAACCCCCTGTAGAGTTTTGATACTGCTTTGAATGAAAGACACTCAAAAACAGATACTGAAAGTGTTCCAAGCATATCACTTCTGATGTTATCAAATATTGAGCTTTCAGTAAGCAACCATGTTTTGGGTCTGTGCATATTTTATAACTCTGAAAGTTCTTTATCCCACTGACTGAAACTACCTAAAGTCCTCTAAATTAGTCAATCTCATATTTTAGTGTCCACTGAAACCGACATAAATCTCAAACAAACCTGAAATTGCACTGCTGCAAATTTACACCTTCTGGCAAGTTACCATGCAGCTATACTTTGAACCAGGTACCACAGATCTGACTGATCATTGTATAATTACAAGTTTAACACAATTTGAAAATGACTCCTCTAGATCCACTAGAGGGAACAGTAAAAATTAAGGGTGACGAGCTTTTTCCTAACTTCGAACAACTCAGTAACATTTCTTTCTTAGTTGTATCCAGTTGTAATTGAGTAACAACATACGATTTCTGCAGATGCCCTGCTTAGGCTGCTTTTCTCACCTGTTTTTCTTTACAGAACAGGAACTACCCGTATACTTCCCCATTCAGAGGTGAGCACTTGGTTGTCTTTGAGGATCACCAATAACTTACTTCCTCCTGGCAATAATATGCCCTAATTCCTCCCATTTTCCTGCTGACAAATTGTTACTTCACTGTCTGGTTTTTGGCTTTTCACAAAACCTTTTTTTCCTCTCTGTCTTCAGCCTTTTCTGCTTCCCAGCCTTGCAGGCTTCCTAAATTTTCCTTTACACAGAAGCTGTCTTTGCTCTGAAATATTGCTGACGCATGAGGTAATAGCTTCAAAGTAAATCAATGACTCCCTCCTAAACACTGGGGTGGATGTGATCAGTTACACCTCTCATAAATTAATTACTAATTTTGTAAACCATACATAAATTTTAAAGTCAATAAACAATTATGTGGAAGAAAGTGATTGGCTTGGTAGCCCTTTACTGACACAAGTCAGAATACTGTGCAGGTCACACTGAACTTTATTACTGTAGATAATTGATGTATATTACCTTAACACTAGATGGCTCTAGGCTCACAGTTTACAAAGCCTAAATGAAAAGGTGTTCTTTCAATGGGATTTCTTTCAAAGCCCTTTGAAGTATGCCACATAATAACTATTGTTTTGGTTTCCAATCATCAAGATAAATTTTGGTCTTAATTATCTTTTGAATCTACAGGCATCCATTCTAAACAATATCCCAAGACTTAAGTCACTTATTTTTATTTTTTTCCCCTTATCTGGTCATCTTTGAAACACAAATCACAGCAGAGAAACCATTCTCTTTGGGCAGAATTTATTCTATCTGTATAAAAAAACATTCAAAGACTTTGGGTCTAAGTTCAATACTGGCCATCAGAGGTCCTTCCATGGGGATTCATAATTTCCTCCTTGTTCAGGACTTTTCTTACATGGCCTAACTATTACATGACCAGCTTTTTTTCCCCCTTTTCTACACACCATTTTAAAACTCAGTAGTATTAATAACTAATCACTAAGAGTCACTTTTCAACTACACTTGGTAACAACAAGTAATATATGAAATTCTGAGTCTACTCATATTTACCACCTAGGAGTCCCACTTCAAGTAATTTAGTTGACTGTAAAAGTACATGACAGCCAGCTTTTAAGCCATATTACATTCTGGAAACAGCTTAGTCCTAAAGATTTAGGATTGTTTATTGCACAATCCAAGAGCAGGGTTGATAAAAAAAACCTGAAAATGGCAACCACACTTGATAACAGCAAAACCTAACCCTGAGCAGGGAGCGTTCTTACCCTTCAATAGATTTCGTTCTACCACTGAAAAAAAAAAAAAAAAAAAAAAAAAAAAAAAGCAAACATCAAAATTAAAACAGAGTTATTCAGATAGAACAGAACAGGAGAGTAGTTACATTTGAACATTATTAATGTAATAATAATACAACTATAAACACACAGAAAGTACATTTTTGAAAATACTGCAGTGCTTATGACTGTCACATTTTCTACTGCTTCTTGCTGGCAGTTTCAAAAATTATCTTCCTTTTTTATTCTTAAACTCTCATATTTCTTTTGGTATAACTCTTATTTATAACCTTAATTGGATTACAACAAACCAGCAAATGTTTGCACTGTTACAGTAATTGTTGTTACAAATGCAGATATTAGTGAGGTTCCCCAGGGCTCCATTTGGGGGCCAGTTCTCCTCAGTGTTTTTAGAAATGGTCTGGACATGACTCAAATGCATACTAAGTAAGTTTGCAAATGATACTAAATTAGGGGGAACTACTGACTCCCTGAAGGGTAGAGAAGACTTGCAGACAGATCTTGACAGACTAGAGCACTAGGCAATCACTAACCATATAAAGTTTAACAAGAGCAAGTGCCGGATTCTGCATTTAGGACAGGGCAACCCTGGCTGTATGCACAGATGGGGGACAAGAGGCTAGAGAGCAGCCCCACACAAGGGAATCTGGGGGTTCTGGTCAGCAGCAAGCTGAATACAAGCCAGCAGAGTGCCTTGGCAGCCAACAAGGCCAACTGCACCCTGGGGTGCATCAGGCACAGCACTGTTCACTGATCAAGGGAAGGGATTGTCCCGCTCTGCTCTGCGCTGAGGCGGCCTCACCTCGAGCACTGCGTGCAGCTTTGGGCACCACAGTATCAGAAGAAGATAAAACTATGAGACTGTCCAAAGGAGGGCTACAAAGGTGGTGGTAGGTCTAGAGGGGAGGACATATGAGACATTTGAGAAGAACCTGATTCCATATCATATTTGGAACCTGGCTTAAGCTCTGAAGAATATCAGGTGTGGACTCCACAGAGGATCCCTGCCTCAGCAATAAGCCAGTTAACTAACACCTCTCATTTAGCTAACCTTTAGGGGTGGGGTGGGCCAAAGCTGAGCTTTATCGCATTGCTCCATGTCACATCTGCTGAGTCATGCCTGCCAATTGCAGCACAGGCACAATATGAGAAGTGGCATACAAAATATGACAGTAGATGATATAGAATCTGCCAAAAAGGTATAATAAACACCATCATGGAATGATCTCTTGCCATAGCAGAACTAACCTTATTTGCATTAGTTGGTTGTTGCTCTGTTTTCTGGAGAATTATTCTACCTGATGTAATTTTATCACTTGCCCTGTTATTAATGCTTTTGTGCTTTATGAATTAATTCTAACAAAAATCTAGGTCCATTGTTCAGATATCTGTTATTTTACAAGAAATGAGCATTATAATTGAACAGAATTTGCACTGACTGAAGATAACAAAAAATACTGAACCACATGTGGCAAGGTGCTGTGTTACTTAGCATTCATAATAGAGAAGTTGTCACAGTACACTTGATTTAACCAAGACGTGTAAAAAACCTTTCCCTTTAGCAAGGAAGCTCTGGGTTCAATATAATCCATCCCTCAATAATCCTAGACAGGATTTTAATGACTAATATTTCAACAGTCTTTCAATCTCAGCTGAGATTGCATCAGAAGCAGTTTTTCAACAAAAACCATTCTCAGTTCTCAAATATACTCTAGGCGTTTATCAATTAAAAAAAGAAACTTTGATACTGTAAATGTGTACTACATTATGATAGATACTATATTTATTTTTATATATATTTGTGTGTATAAAGACCAGGAAAATGATTTAGAGGACAAACTCATCAACAATCCTACCTCCCATCTGTCTTTTATTTTCAGTCTAAAATGCTTAGCTGTGTGGCAGGCACCAGAGGCTTCATACACATAGTCTGTTAATTCAGAGCAATTGGTAACCAGAAATAAAAGAAAAGCCTGTAATTTTGTTCCAATCTAACAAGCTAGAGGTCCTGGAGAAAATGCATCTCTGAGCTAGCTTCACAGCAGAATACAACCATTTAGCAGAGACTTCAGAAAATCTGGCTTTTTACATAAACAAAGAATAACCTCTTACTATATTAGTTTGCCATTCATTTATTAGATCTGCTCTTAAACACTTCTCTGAAGAATTCATCTGTCTCCATCTTTGTGAAAGGAACAGTAGGCTTAAGGGAAAAGGGGGAGCGCCACGAAAAAGCATAGGCTTTTCAGTCAGTCATCAGACAGCACAGTTTCACATGTGCCTTTCCACAAGTGGAAGAAATGACCTGTAAAAGGAAGGTCTTCCACAGAAGTGGAAGACTAAAGCCTCAGTCATGTCCTTGTAAAATCTGCATAGTCACTGTTGAATCACATCCCAGAAAACAGGGGAAACTTACACTCTGTGGTTCCTTTGAAGATCCACAAAAAAAAAAAAAAAAAAAAAGCCAAGTATCAGGGTGAACATAATTAAACAGTGCACCTCACGGGAGTACTTGATCTAATAGATTGCCTTTTTATGTTAAATGTACAGACTTATTTGTGCAAAATCTGGACCTAATCTTTGTTTATAATAAAAGTCTGGTAACTTTTACTGAGATAAAACTACACTATAAAATTGATTTAAATCATCAGTCAGGGACTTACCTAATGCAAGGAAGACTTCAGCTGATTAAAAGACTACATGAACTACTCTAATCTGCCTCTTTTCAGCTCTCCAAGCTCAGAGTACACTGCAGGGATAGAGTAAAGAATACCTGAAGTTTGCTGAACTCCTGATAACGTCACAAAGCTCAAAACCTGTTCTGCATCAGTATCAATGAAGACATTTTTGCACTCCTGAAACAGAAATCCATACAAATCAACAATCATAAACCAGAATGCCATCAAAGCTAACCTGCACTGCAATAGACAGAAAAAACAGTCAGTATTGCACTACAATGGATATATTAGCAGGATGTCAATTTACCTCACAGTAAAATACAAATATGCACTATGACTAATCTCTGAGACTTTCAGGAAACTACAGAGACTTTTTTACAGTCCATCCATTCCAAATGAAAAATGACTGAACATCCCAAATGTATTAGTAAGTACACTCTCTCCCCCAATTGAGGAAATGCATTTGAGCAAGACACAATGATTAGAAATAAATAGCTGCTATAGCTACCACAGTGTACTGGGCTTACAGGGCAAGGTTTTGGTAACAGGCGGGCTGCAGGGGTGGCCTCTGTGAGAAGATTTAGATACGAGCCAGTTCCAGCTAACTTGAAAAGGGACCTGCAGCTTTCCAGAGCTGAGCCAAGGAGTGACATTGACAGCACTTCTGTGAAAGCATTTTGAGGAAAGGGAAAAAATGCTGCACAACAGCAGCTGGGAGACAGAGGTAGAAAAACATGAGAGAAACAACCCTGCAGACAGCAAGGTCATTGAAGAAGAGGCAGGAGGTGCAGCAGTTCTCCTGCGGCCTGTGGAGAGGCCCCTGGTGGAGCAGGCTGTCCTGCTGCAGCCCATGGGTCCCACAGTAGATCAGATCTCCATGCTGCAGCTTGCAGAGTAGCCTAGGATGGAGCAGGAGTTCTGTCAAGAGCTGCTGCCTGTTTAGGACCCACGCTGGAGCAGCGTGTCCTTGAAGGACTGCACTCTGTGGTATAGACCCATATTGGAGCAGTTCTTGAAGAACTGCAGTCTGTGAGAAAAGCCCACATAAAATCAGTTTAGGAAGGACTACATACCACGGGAGGGAACCCATGCTAGAGCAGGGGAAGAGAGTAAGGATGAAGGAGCAGCAGAGATGAAGCATTATGGACTGACTGCAAGACTGCTCCCCTATGCTACTCGGTGTGCGGAGGAAGAAGAGGGTGGCTGAGGGGAAGGTGTTTTAAGTTTGCTTTTAGTTCTCATTTCTCTAATCTATTATCAATATGCAATAAACTACATTAATCTCCCTTATGCTGAGTCTGTTTTGACTGTGACAGTAACTGATGAGTGATCTCCCTGTCCATATCTCAACCATGAGCTTTTTTTCATCATATTTTCTACCTCTGCCCTTAGAGGAGGCGGAGCAAGAGAGAGGCATGGTGGTGCTTAGCTGCGCATCAGTTCTTCAACTACCATACACAGACAGAGACTTTGTTCTATTTTGTTTCACTCATTCTGGTACAGTCACACGGGCATTATTCCACAAGTCTGCTAACACACATGAAAGGAGAATCAAGACCTTGCATTCTGGGAATCAAACTACATACAGCATGAGGATTATTATCTTTCTTGTGTTTACAATAGCAACAATAAAGAAGTGACCATCTTTTTAAAGGCAGGTTTAGTTATTCAAGCAGACAGTTCACTTTAAGCAATGTGAGATTAATCTGATCTGGCAGCCTTGGCAGGAAAAGCATTTAGAAACTGCACATAATAAAGCTGTCTGGTAACAAATTATTTTCATCTGAGGACTGTTTTTAAAAAGCTTATATCAAAGGTAGCGTTAATGTAATGCACTAAAAATATTTTTTTACAAATAATTTAGTCCCTAATGCCATTAAATTACAAAGAATCAAGCCCTGCACAGCTCTTTGAAAACCATTTTTACAAGGTCTAAGAGGAAACAGAAGGGGATGAAACAAATTTAGTTGAATACATCACGTTTGTCCATGATGTAAGAGCAATTTGGGAGGGAGGAGAGAAAACAACAATCCACTACCTTCAGAGAGCTTTATGTGCTTAAAACATGATCAGAGCTGTCACAAACAGCTCAAGATGATGCTGGAAATAAGCAGCAGTGCTGGAGCCACGAGTAGAGTGGCAAAAGGAGGTTTTGTCATTCCCAGGACCTAACCCAAAACTCACCAAGCTCCAGGAGTGACCTCATGTAGCAGTGACAAGGGAAATACTGAGAAACACAGCAGAGACAGGACCCCTTCCTCAGGTGGCCTTTGGGTACACCCTCTTAAAGCTGCGGGGTCTCCTCAGGCTGATAGGCCCTGGCTGCTAGGAAGGCTTTGCTCTGCTGTAGCTGGGAGCAGAGCGGCTGAGGCAGGCCCTGCTTTGTCCTGATCAGCATCGAGCTTAAGCGACACCTCAGAGATGATGTCTGCCTTAAAGCAGAGCATCACCAGACCTCCTGTGGACAGCACAGCCCTTGCCAGGGACTGGCATGCATACTTTGCCTTAGCATGCAGCACTGAGGGGTGACCGGCACTGCTGCGGCAGGGCCCTGCATCACACACATGGGTGCCTTCAGCTCTGGAGATGGCGATTCAACATTGTTCCTGCTTCTTCAAGAGAAAAGCAGCAAGGTATGTACAAACAGGTACTCCTGCCTTATTGGGAAACCTCTTCTGAGAGGACCAATGTAGTATGTCTGCTGTATTTCTTGTATTTCTGCTTCTGAGGCAGCAACCAAAATTGTGCTTGAAGGGAGCCTTGGTCTTGGTCTATTATTATTATTATTATTATTATTATTATATTTTTTTGTTGTTTCATTGTTCTTTTTTTTTTTTTTCCCTGACAGGAATTCAGGGTGAAACCCATTCCCTCATGCAAGCAGAAACTACAAACGAAATCACAGTCTTTCCACCCAAAATGCCTCAACACAAGCTAATTCACTGTGGCAAGGTAACCTGCTACCCCAGCACTACAGGGGAGATTAAATGTGACAGGTAGAAAAGCACAGGTGACAAAGTGTCCCCCATCACCCCCTGCAGAAAGTTTCATTGGTATTGCACTTTACAGACACCTGTGTGCCTTCACAGGTGCCCCACTGCCACTGCCTGGTGCCCATTTCTGCTCTGCTGACAGGGCCTTCAGACAAGGGTGAGGTTTCTGTCAGTTTAGACAACAGACAGTATAGGGAAGGATCGGAGTTGTACGTGTTCCTCTCCATAACCTGTGCCAAACTGTGTTCTGGCACTGCTGAGAATTTCATGTCTCATACAAATGAACACGGGCCTCCTGACTGCAAAAGTGATGGCTGTCAAGATGAACAGGTAGCTTTCAAGGAAACGCCAGAATATATGCCAGGACAGCACATTTGCCACATTACTAAAATAGCAATTCTATCCTTTCTTATATTTCTTGAGGCTATGATTTTCTTGTTATTTATTCTTTGTTTTATTTTTAATATCCATTGTATCATGCAGCCTAATGCATATTTGTACAGATGATTATATATTGCATTTCTTGTGTTACATGACATGGCTATTGACTGTTTCATTCTGTTTAATGATGTTTGTTTTCTTAAAGTTTCTATATAGATATTTTACACATAATTTTTTAAAATATACTTTAAATCCATAAGCTTTCACTTTTCAAAAGAAGCTGAAACCATATTTTTTGTCTCTGGTTAATATAGCTGTCTGCTTTCAGATCTGCATATGAGGTTTAACAGCTGTGCATTTGATTTATTCACCTCTCAGCAGTTACATAGAGGATGAGTGGTCTATCTTGACAAAGTTAATCTTCAGCACAATACAATACCAAAAGGCTATTCGCTTGAGGCTAAAGATTATTTTGCTCCTTTCTCCCAGATACTTGTGTGTAATCTAGGATGCACCTCAGATACTTCAGAGAGTTATTAGACGTGCCTACCTAAGTGGATGTAACGCAGCCAAATCCTACTCTCGTAGCCAATTTAGCTGAAGCCAAGAGGACTGGATTTGTGCCGTCAGGACAAAATTTGGCCCAAAGTCAACATCATGAAAATACTTGCATCATTGACACTTGAAGAAAAGTCTTACAATATTTTAGCAATGTGTTTTAATGCTTGCTTCTTCCATGTACTTCTCTGTCACTATAGATGGTCTAAGCAGTAAGTATTGCTACTGTGATATAGATAGGTTGATAGATGTAAGAAGGGATTTGTAGAACTCACTCCCATAGGCTGTAGTGATGCAAGGGTATATTTTTGTTTCCAGTAGAGCATACTGTTGTGTTACATTTACACATCTGTACATTGCATGTAACATGTAATTCACATATATGCAACAACCTTGCAGACAAATTGTAAACAAGCAGTCAGCATATTATCTGTAAACACTTTCTTAAAATGCTCCTGCCTCTTGAGAAATTGCTCCCAGCAGAAAGAATTGGCCCCTCTGGTATTAACGTTGGGGTGGTTGGGACAGTGGTAGTTGCTTATTTCACCAAATCTGATTTGATTATAGGTTCCTTCAAGATCCTCTGAGCCTACCCATGCTTGTGACATCATTAGCTGCTGGTAGCAGACATAGTGCTCCTTCTAACTGGAAAAACTGCTTTGCCCTTGAGTTCTGCAAAGGTTGAGGGTAGTTGTCATTTTAGCCCAGCTAATAAATCTCCTATTCATTTTGATGAAGGCTTAGATGTTTATCAAGCGTCACACAAACTGAATCCATACAGAGCAAACAGTTAGACAGACTGGCATTGTAGATGTGTTACCTTCAGCCCTGTGCCTAAAAATGTACATGAGGTGTGGTCTTGGCTCAGCCCCAAAACAGTGTACCTGCTGACAGATTAGAACCTTGTAAAATAATCGCTAGTAGCTAAAGTAAATCCTCATCAAAAATGTACTTTCTAATGAAGAGATCAGAATATAAGCCATCAAGACATTCAATTGGAAAGCCATTTGAATGATACAGGAATACAGTACAAAGACTGGAAGTTTTGGTTGAAATATTTCTGTAAAAAATGTGCAACACATTAAGCAACATTCCTTTATAGAAGGGAATGAGTAGCAAGGAAAGGGTAAGTCTACTCTTTTCTCTCTCCGTTTTTTCCTTCCTCCCTTCCCCTCCACTGGGTGTAGCCTTTTTCTGGTTTTCTGATTCTCTTGCATTAAGAACATTCCCTTTTGGGGTCTGTGGGGTATTGGTTCTTAGGTGCAAGCTCAGCAAACTTCTTGAGAGTTTGTTAAACTCTAAGCTCATGAATAGCTCTATTAAAACAACTGGGATTACTTGTGTCTGCAATGTCAGATTACACCTAATACCCAATTCAATTCCACATACTTATTCAGAAAGGTAGTGTAAGAACATACGCGTTTCAGAATAAACTAAAAGCTTGCTTTGGCATCGTGTTGCCCTAACAGTTAAGAATTCTACTCGCACAGACCAGGATTTTCCTGTGCTAGACAAAATAATAAACTATGCTCTGAATCAGTTCTTTGAAACATTCCCATACATGCTTTGCCAAACTAGATTAGAGTTTCATTTTGCTTACATCTCTCTGCATTGTCCTGTTATTATTTATCTAGATATTTATTAAGCCATGGTAGTGCTTATAGTAGAATGGCATACCATTATGCTCTGCTGTGCTGTACAAACACAAAATATGAGAATTCTTAGAGATAAAAGGTAATATAAAAACACGGAAGAGAGGAAAGAAAGAACAGTAATAGGCATCTAAGGTTACATATGCTATTTATGAAGCTTAAAGGAAACAGACAAATACTTGAAAATGAGAATTTGCTAGTTATTTCTGTAATAATGTGGTCCATGCTATACCAGTTTTAGTACATTAGCGACAAGCCAGGGAGAGATCAAAGTTGGCTAGGGACAGAAACTTTTCTTAAACTCCAGAAAGCAATGTCATTTAAAGGAGACTCCAAGATACAAGGATGTCCGTGCACCACCTCCAAGACAAATAAAATTCAATAGCATGACGTCCTTTCCATGGCTTGCACAGAACAGCACAGAAGGGAATTATTTATACCAAGATGTTTAACTCTTTCAGTCACAAAGACCAGCCAATATCTTTAGTTGTGTTTAAGTTAGAGGTACAAATAGCTATATTATCCCATTATTTTTTTCACTCACTACCTCATACTCATTCTCATCTTCCTCACTTGTACGTACCCATTTCTCTCTAGCACCTCTCTGCATTCTGTCTCCTCATTCGTTCTTCCTAGGTATTCTCCCTTTATGATCCCCCCACTCCCCCATTTTTTTCTCTCCCCTCTGTTTCAGTCAGTGCTCCACTTTTCATCTCCCATTGGCTTCTGTAAGAGGAAGCTGTCACTCTTGTAGCCCAGTGCTGATGGCAGCAGCAACAGCAAAGGGCAAAAGGAAAAGGGACAGTGAAGAGGAAGCTCATTTGCTGGCAACAGCTAATCTGCCACAAAATGTAATGAAGAGAATGAAATTGGTCAGTCTTTGAGGCCTTTAAGTCCAATTTTAAGCTTGCTTCTTTACCAGATTGACTGCAACCATGATCTATATCCCCTTTTGACTTAAAAGTAATAACAAAACAAACAAACAAAAAATAAGAACAAAAGACAAAGCCATAGAGATATTCAAACCAAAGGCAGGATACTCTGACCTGCATAGTTGTAGAGTAGGGTGGGATTTATGGGGGTTAATCACTTTGTGCTTGCTCAGTTCTTTATCCTTGACATCCAGTGTTGGCCACTGCCACAGACAGTGTATTGGGTTGGATGAACGCTTCCTCTCATCTGCTGTGGTTATTCTTATGGTAAAGGAAGGGGGTGAAAGTAGTTCTCATGTTGAGTAAAACCAGCAACCACTTACCTACGTTCTTTACATTAGTTCTGGGAAAAATAAAAACTACACATTAACAAAGCAAACAGGTATTTATCAGAAAGGCTTGATTCTGTTTCCTAGTATCTAGTTTACTTTTCAGCTGAATTACAGAAACGTTAAGAGTTTGATTTGGCATTCAGTAAATGCTTTACCACACAATAGAAATATCAGGATCTTTTTGAGCTAAAAAAAATAACACCTTAGGATGGCATCAAAACTTGTATGAACAACTTGAATTCTGATAAATTCTAATGAAGCAGTGTTTTCCTTTGCAAAAGTAGTTGACAGGATATCCTTTTTAAACAGAAGCAAGATCCTCCCAGATTCCCATATCCTGCAACACCCTGACATGTTAAATGATACACCAAGCAATTTGTTCTCGTCTCATTCTGAACAGCTGGACCATTCCGACTGAAATATTTCCATCTTCCTCTTCCAAAAATATTTGATGCAAGTATATAAAAAGCCTGTAAAATGTCAACTAAACAATTAAAAGATTGACAAAGCCATAGCAATTGGAAAGAGGGTCTTAGCATGGAAAATGTTGTTTTAATCACATCTGGCAGTGCTATAAGGTAAAGCTTTCATAAGAAAGATTCAGGAACAAATCAAAACTAGTCGATCATGTTCTAGCTGGGTAACCAATGGTTCAAGAATTTGTATCAGTAGATATGCAGCCATGCACGTTCCCTGAGTCTGCATTATACATTGCCTTGGGATAGGAAGCATTTTGCCCACATAGTAAGCCAGTCTGTGAAGGGATGCAATCATCAGCAAAGTGAATACTATTAAAGAATTAATAAAACTTGTATGAGCTCCCTTAGAACTCTATTCAGTGAATAATGTTCTAGAGAGACCAAATTCTTACCAGACGGTAAAGAATAGAGGATCTCTAAGGTCAATCACTGTAAATGCAAGTTCTTATATTTTAGCAAATTATCATAATTTTTTAAAAATAATAATTTTCATATCTTTGTCATGACTTTCATTTTTGCAATCTCTGGACCACAGAAGAAATAACTGAACACAGTTCTTTTCCCAAAGTATTCTTCGCAAAATCAGTTTAGAAAATGTTCCTGCCTCAGCCTACAGGAACAACTTCCCTATATTAAAATTCAAGAGCCATTGATTTTTAAAATACGTTTTTGTTTAAAACTGAATAAATTACATCTGTAAATGCACTTACATTCCTTTCTCTTTATGAGCAAATATTAGCTAAAATAGTGACTGATTAGCAGATACGCCCAAAAGAATAACCATGAGAGTTTCCTGACACTCCATTCTGTTCTCCTTGGTTTCAAAATATAACACACCAAATGTTTTGTTCCATTCAGAACTTTTATATAGTTTTGATCCACAGGTATCCTAGCAAATAATTCTACAGCCAGATGTCTTCTTGGGTACAGCTAATGTCTCTGACGTAAGGAATGAGCTCATTCAGTTCTTTCACAAGTGGTCAAACTGGAACTCTTTCCCAAAGCCCTACTTGTACTTGTCTTGTTATATACAGGATGTTGCTTCTGTTAGGAGGAAAATAATGCAAAATGGAAAAACCCACTGGATTGTCCATTGTGTAAATATAGCATGCTCTGTGGTTGAGACCACCATTGGCTTCACAGTTAAGGTGTCTGATGTTAATACATTTTATTACATACAAAAGTTTCACAAGGTTCCCTCACTGTTGCCATGATTATGTTCAAACTGAATACAAGGGTAAAACTTCTTATTGACTTGAACAGGAACAGAAAAGAGTTCAGTTTATCTCAAATATATAAAGCACACCTAAAAGTAGTAGAATTGGACAAGTTTGTGCTTAAAACATTAAATATTACTTTGATATTTGTTCCTTTGCCCAGATTAGAACAGTCTGAAAGATAGTATAATTTGCTTCTAGTGCAAAGATGTAACAAAGTCACTGCAGGTGGAAGAGGCCATTCCTACACACCAGAGCAAAATCTGAGGAAAAAGATTAGTATTTTTAACTACCTATTTCCTTATTAAAAGAAAAAAAATCAATTAGCAACCATTTTCACATTCCTGTTACACTAGTATGTAAATGTAGAATTTGTTAGTTCCGTCTCGAGGTATTTATAATCATATTATATTAGCCAGGCTAATGGGATCTGATATCCCAGATTAATGGCATATCAGGCACAGAAGAATCTTACCCAGTGGTGTTCTGCAAGGAAATCATAAAGGTGAAAAGAAATCCAAGGACTCTTGGCTCTCAGCATATTGCCACAGCCACATCTGTAGGAGACCACAGACCCTGCAGATTCCTGCAATGATCCCAGTACTTAAAGGGGGCCTACAAGAACGATGGAGAGAGACATTTTACAAGAGCTTGTAATGATAGGACAACGGGTAATGGTTTTAAACTGAATAAGGGTAGGGTTAGATTAAATATCCAGAAGAAACTCTTTACTGTGAGAGTAGTGAGGCATTAGAACAGTCTCTCCAGAGAAGCTGTGGATGCCCCATCCCTGGAAGTGTCCAAGGCCAGGCTGGATGGGGCTTTAAGCGACCTCATCTAGTGGAAGGTATCCCTGCCCACGGCAGAGGGGTTGGAAATAGGTGCTCTTTAAGTTCCCTTAAAATCCAAATCATTCTATGATTCTATAGAAATGCATCAGCAAAGAAAAAGTCGAGTGGTGGAGAAAATCCACAGCAGTGTGTAGGCCCTTCACAACACTGCCTGCTGTTTCCTGACAGAGAACCAGCAAGCTCAGCAATGAAACAGCAGCGACACTTTTATTCCCAATGATTAATTTCCATGTTAAATTCTACCCTTCCTCCATGGGATCCAAGCACTTCGTACTTTAACCAAAAAATTTGAAGAGATCCTATGTGCAGCGACATGAGTTTCATAAAGAACCTGTGTTGGACTCTTATTTGGATACTGACCTTCAGGATCTTGTCTTCACTAAGCCACTTTAATAGCACACTATCTGCATGTAATCTGATTCTCAAGCTTCTTATCTTTAAGCAGGGTACCTGAGTACCCTTTGCTGTGACATACAGGAATGTAAATGAGATCAGAATCATGCTCATTATGTGCAAAAATCTTCAAGAGTAGGCATTACATTGCAATGTTTATACAAATCAGTCAGCACCATTACTGAATGTAGTCCTAAAATACAGTCAAGTTTGCATGAGGTGTAATTGTTAAAGATCTGGAGACTCCTTTCCTCTTTACTAATGTGTGCCACAGAGATAATAAGAAAAGGAGCCTGGTTCAATTCAAATTCTCTTTGGGAATTTGAAACTAGAAGTGAAGAAACAAACTCTATTACAGCACTTCTCAGCACTTACAACGTATTCATTATGGTAAACTAGCACAACAGCATGCATATACAAACATACACTGAAAGGTTATGAGATGCAAACAATAAATAGAATGGGTGACTTGCAGCCTCTCCCAAAGCAAAGCCTGATTGCATGAGATCCATCAACATTCTGCTTTGACTGCCCTTAAATACCATATGCAGAATGGCAATTAATTTAAACCAAGTGCAAATTGCTTTGCATGTTCCTTCTGTTTGCAAGGAAAGAACAAAAATTAAAACTCACCTCAGCAGTAAAAAAAAAATAAAAAATCCAATAAGTAATACAATTCTGCTACTCTGGAACCTTTTCCTGAAAGAGGGACCAGTCAAACTGTGCAGTCAGAGAAACATCCTGAGCTGACAGGGAGCACTTTGCTTGGTTTTAATATACAGGATGCTCTTGCAGAACACAGAAGCTCGCTTACTCTTATATCTGCCTAGCTCCTTTGTCCAGTTAGGTTGGGGCAAGAGAAATAATACCAAATTTACATCCATTATTTGTCTCTCTTATTCTGCTTGCTGGCTACAGAGCATAATCAGAGAGCATGGTCTGTAGTCACCACCAGGCTGTTTTGACAGATAGCATATGGAGAGCATTGCCACAGGATAATATCGCCACAGCTACATGGCTCACAGCCCCTCTCCTACACGGATACAGCAGCCCTTTTGATGACTTATGTACAGGACAATGCCTAGAGTTTTGGAAAATCCCACTTTTAGGAAGCATTTGATGAAAGATCACACATATATATATATATATATATATATATATATATATATATATAAAGAATTAAACTAGAACACTGGTTCCTTGTCCCTGAGCAGACAGAAGTACCCTTAACAATCTCATGGTGATTTTTCTAATATTAAAGAGATCTGAAATTGTGGTAGGAATGTGTAAGAAAAAGGAAGAATGAAACAGAATTACTAGCTGGGGGGAAGAGGCTTACAAGTGCTCCTGCAACATCTAGATGTGTTCTGAAAAAACAACAAGGGCCTATATGAAATCATAGAAGCTCCCTCCAAAAATTTTCATGCCACAGATATGTCATGTTAGGTGTGTTTTTCAGTGTATGTAACCTAGAATTTGGAAAAATAATAGGCCACAAGCCACCAAAAAAAAAAAAAAAAAATCCCTTAAAAAAATATTTGAATTCATTGCACAAAAGAACAACAAAATTCAAAATTTTGGAGGGAGGGAGTGAACATGTGTAGCCAGTGCTGAGGAACAGGAGGTAGCAGCAGCCGTGCTTTAGGTGGGTTTGAACTTCTTGGGAACCCCACCTTAACTAATGGTATAGAACATGCTGTCACGAAGGACAGCAGTACCTGTGGTCATCTCCGCTGACCATTAGCATCAGTCATCCCAAAACAGACTTGGTAGCCCACAACTAGACTATCTATATTGTGCTTTTATTTGCAAATCAAGCTCTTTCAGGAGTTAGTTTGTATAAGACTTTTCTCGACTTGTAGGTTTGTCTTCTACTCTGCATGGGTGGTAGAGATGGAAAGAGGGAGCAGAAGAGCCATGAACTGAAAACAAAATTGTTGCACTGGTGTTTGCTTAGGACGGATACCAGGTAACTTCCATCAATCTGAAGAACAGGGCAGATGAGGAGATAAGGGATGATAAGCTTAACTTCTTGTGCAGAAGTTCATCTGAGCCACTAAACTCAGTCAGCACTGAAGACAGGAGTCAAAATTATAACCTGGTCCTTGCATACAGTTTTCAAACTGAACTTAGAGTAACCTGTCAATATTGGCATAAATTTAGTCTATCACGGGCTGAGCTATGTGCAGCACTAATGAGCACACCCACATCTGAACAGCTTTTTGTGGAGCAGATGCAGAAATGACTCATCAGGCAGCACATAAAAAGCCTCATGACAGAAGGAAAAATACACAAAAATGTATTCAACAGCAGATTCTGAAGATGACAGAGATGTTAATGAAAGCATGAGAGTGCTTTGGGGAAAAATAAAATAAAATAAAAGTGAAAAGAGTGAGGAGCCACATGCAATTGCCGGGGCAGGAGAAATGCCAAAGCTCATTAAGAAAAAGAAAGGAAAAATAAAGTTTGTCTAAGTCACCATCAGTGATTCAAAAGATCAGATTTAGCTCATTTGAGTCTTTACTGAAGAAAATGTGTGCAGACAAGGAAAAAACTCAATAAGATACAGGACAGTGAATGCCAAACAGATAATAAACCATCAGTGATATTGTCCAGAAAGGTATCATCAGTACTATGCAGAAGAGGAAAGCAAAACTGCAATCCAGCCAGACAAACCAAATGGAAATTACAAACAGCACCAGTCTAACACTGTGAGAACCAAGTATACTGCAAACTGAAGAAAAAAAATCTACCAGGTGAGTTTTCAGATGGTATGTGCAATGGAAAGGTTATGCTTTCAGCTGAATTAAGTGCATGAAGAGCTTAGACATTCAACCTTGTAAAAATGATTCACCGCATACGTATATACATTTTTCTGCTTTAAAAAAATACCACACAACAATCAAAAATACTGAGATAAGAGAAGGTGCAGCAGCTTTCTGGCAGCAAAGCTATTCAAAGCTTATCCAGATGTTTTTGGAGGATGGAGATTAGGCAACAAAATGATTCATCCAGTACAGCTGAGTACTCACAGCATTAAAACCCAAGGGACTGAGGAAGGTGTTGAGCTCACCTGGGTTAAATACTGATTACACAGACGTCAAGCAAGCCATGTACTTAAGAAGAGCTATTACATGTGAAAACCACAATGTGAACAAGCACATATTAATGCAGTCTGATATGCGCAGAAGCTGTTGTTGCCAAGGTATTAGTCATGAGTTTCATTTCTTTCGTTGCATCTTTCTTTCCCTTTAGTTAAGATGAGCGGAGTGACAGCTCAGCTGCTCTTCCTTGTCTGTCAACAGTACAAGATACCAATTGCATGCTTCTCTTCCAAATCCTTTAAAATACATGCAAAAAAGGGGATGAGAGCACAACTGTGCGCTTAAGGTATCATTCTGAAACTATTACTACTGTCACTGAGAAATGAGGCAAGTTACTTCATTTCTTCTAACCTTTACCACTGTTCTCTCACTGGTTTTCTGTTTCAATGATCTAATCTCCACAGCCAGAGATTTTCTTCCACTTGTAGTACCATTGTAATCATTGCTAAAACTATTGTAACTGTGAAACTAAGAAACTAAGAAATGATAGAAAAGAAATAACCATATACAATACACAGCTCATCTGCTGTCCATCTCAAGAGTTTAACCCTCTCCACATGCCTTTCACTATGAAGCTGCATGCAGCTTTGTTTTTCATGGAGAAACCTCACTGAGATTTCTCAGGTGGTGTGACATGTTATACTAAGCTGGCAACAGACTGCATCGTCTGTTCCAAGATCCAGGGAAATGAGCCCATGATCAGAGTCCATTGTAGTCTTCCACAGTGGCAGTGCATATATTCAGTAGGGGGAAGTTAACAGGGTATTGGAAAAAGGGTGGAGAGTGAGCATGAACCCCTGGGTAGGGCTGGTAAGCAAAACCCAGGTGAGTCACCTGTAGGCTGTTGGAAAGAAAAAATGGTTGAGGAAAAAATGAGAGAAAGGTGGGAAGACCATGAGCAGCACAAGCCAAGGAGAACAGATAACCTCTCTACAGAGATAGGTGGGAAGGGTGTGATGGTCCTCTGCTAAAGTTAATGCCAACTTGTTTTACATTAATTTCAGAGTGTTTGTCATTACTTTACATTGCTTTCCACATCACAGTAAATATTCTCAACTTCAGACCAGCACAGCTGTTCACTCATTTTCCCAGTTCATATGGTAAGCAAGGACTATACAGATCTGGGGCACAATGCAGACTTACCCAGGTCCCTGATGCGTCTGGTTTGTCATGTTTGTGAGGAGGTAGTTCTCAACACCTAATGTATTTCTATTTTGAACACGGAAGAATAATTCTGGTTTCAGTAATTGCTTTAATACTACCCCTTCCTAACTTTTGAATGCTTACCGCTCTTGTAATTATATGGTCTGTTTTCAGGCTGCAGTGATAGTGTTCATATGATATTCACATTTTATCTGGCATTTGAAATATTTACATTAAATTAGTATAATCAATATCTTTTTTTTTTTTGTCCCCACTTTATGCAAGAAACCAAGATGAAAAAGTAAAATTGGAGATTATATCCATTTTCAGAATTATAAGTCAAAAAACACATTATTTTGGATTTCCTGTTTAAAAAGCTGCTGTCATTGACCAATCCACTGATATCGTTTTTTTGTAAATGTTTAAAATAAAAAAGAAGTATATTTGTCATCCAGATCCTTGGCTGTTGTAATTCATCTCCATTAACCTCCTATAAAACAAGCTAGTCTACAGCAACCTTACAGATCGATTCTTATTATGAATTATATATTTATATCTATTCTTGTTATGACATTATATATATGTCCATGCTATTTGACACGGATATGTCACGACAAGTTTCTGGTTTTACATTAAAAACTGAGAAAAACAGACCAAAAATGCAGGAAAGAAAGAAAAATGCTTTTAACACCTCCCTAAACATTTCTTCCTGCAAACAAAAGTGCTTTGTTTTAGTGCCAGGCAGCACAAAAACTGTGGTCTCTAAATGGATTCCTGGTATACATTAACAGTAAATACGGCTGCTTAAGTTTCTATTATTAAAATACTTCAAAACTTGCTTCTGGGGTTTCTTTCCCCTTACACAACTGGAGAGGTGAACATGCTCCACCCTACCTGCATGGTTAGGTTCTTTTCACCATACCATTGGGGAGACTCCAAAGTCCTCCAACTGCTTGTTCTTTAATCTACAGGAACCACTTGGAGCACCTGCCCACGTTACCGATAAACACCTTTACTTAAACCCTTCTGTTTTTTTGTAATAATGTCAAGTTCATCTCCAGATAAGATTTCCCCAGCAATCAGTCCGATCACATAACCTGATAACTTTCAGAATTTCATTAGCTATCTCTTGGAGTCACCCAAATTTCTTCTATACCTCTTTTGTTACCAATTTCACCCACTCCTTGTGGTAGAGAGGGTGGGAGAGAAAGAGCCTGTATGGGTGGATAAGCTGAACATGGGAACACCATTTGAAAGTCACTACTCTTTGTAGAACAAAAAAAAAAATCAGTGTGAGCAGTAGCAATCATAACAATTCCAAACTACATAAAATTTTCATTAGAAGATTTGAGCAACATCTTTTGAAGAACACCTACAAATACAACTGGGACAACTCTCACAACAGCCATACAACGTGCTTAGTAAATGCTTAGTGAGGCAGTGTATTCAAGGTTGACATGCATTGTTCTAGTCACACAGAGTTACAGTGTGTGAAAACTAAAAACTATCTGAGAAGAAAGAACTGGGTTGCTGTTCTTTCTCTGCTTAGCAAGGACTTGAGCAAAACAGACAGCAGAAGACAAAACCAGCCTCAACTCCACTGACATACCAAGTCATCCTAGGTATGGACACCCTCCTCACTATCCCTCAATGAATATCAGAAGCACTAATTCCACCCTCAGAAAATTCCTCCCTTTATCTCTAGTCTCTTGCTCTGTTATACTCCATGTGAAGAAAAAAAATATTTCAATTTTTTTCTCATTCTTGGCTCTGATTAGATGCCTAATGGCTTGAAATCTCTGCTTTCTGAAGCAGTTGCAGAGTCTGCTTTACTGGAATAATTTTTGTAATTAACTCTCAGAAATTTAAAAGAAGGGGATCCACTTCTTAGCTATGCATGGGACATCAAGTTTGGAAGTATAAAAGCTCTGCTACTTTTGAGAATCACGTGTAGCCCATTGCTAAAGGTATATGCACAGTAGCTGCTGAAAGCCTAGTTTGATGGGTAGCTTGTTTAATTGCTTAAGTGAGACTGGTGTATATTTATTTAATACATCTAACTGGTCACGTAAATAAGATATCATTTGCCTTCTGTATGTACAGATGAATTTTCTTTCATTATGAGTACTGGCACAGAATAAAACAATGTTGTATGGGCAGGAAATCCAGTCTTTTCTTTTCTCCTGGTCTGCTGAAGCATGAAGATATAGATCTAGGGTGTGTAAACAGCTTACTGCTGATTATCAAGATGTAACTTCATTAAACATCCTGGATATTTCGATAGGGAACATGTTTCATACTATAGCAGGCTAATATGTTGACTTAAGTACCCTAACGTTGCCATAGTAAGCTACCACTGATTTCAATCCAAAAGTCCAGAAAACACTCTATAAAGGTACTCTTTTTGGTTTATTTTATAATACTGAGTGAGGATCCAATATATTTAGTTCAAAACAAAAGTGGAAATATGGACTGTAAATGAACTGACAAAAAATTGACACAAGTCAGTTGAGTAACGCCTGAATGGTATATGTGATTATATTCCCCTATTCTTTTAGGAACTGTTTATGAATTTAAAATCACAGGCTAGGATTTCAGTAAGAGCCCACAGGAATTAGGCATCCAATTGATGTCACATTTTACAATTAGTAAACTTCCCAACTTTGTCTTCTTCTTCAGCAGAAATGACAGACATCAGTAAAGACTGCTGAACCGAATCTTGCCAGACATGCAGAAGGTAATACTGCCCCATTTTATTCAAAAAAAAGTCCTTTCTGCAATCTCTATATATCCTAGTATGCGTGATGTTTTTGTTAGCTGCTTAATTCTCCTGTAGCTCAGCCTCCCCTATTACATCTCCCAGGTGCCTGTTGCTAAATTCCCCACTGAGCAGCAGCTACCTTAATTCTTATAGACCAGCAGGAGGCTGAAACTGAAGATGAACTGAGGGCAAATGTTATGCGCACACAAAGTGCTGGACTCTGCATTGTTTTTGCCAAAGAGCAGTTTTAAAAGAATTGTATCACTAACTTTGAACTTTTCGTCCACGTTTAACCAAGTTAAAGTAAGATCTATTGACTTTGGAAAGAGAGAAAAATCTGCCCTGAGCAACTTATCCTACTTATCTTTAATGTCAAGCTAAAAAGAGAAGGGGACATGAAATAGCAATCCTGTCTGTTTTGTGAAGTATACATTCATTCGTGCTTACGAAATGATAACCCAGTAGAACTGCAAAAAATCAATGATCAGGAAAAAAAAAGTGTTAAATATTTATTCTTAAATATTTAAGGGTTTATTTAACCCTTACAGGACTGATCTGTTGCTTGTTTCTCTAACGTGTTGGCCTCATGACTCCATGGATATGAATGGAATTGTGCAGGAATGGTACTGAAATAATGTGGTCGCACGCCATTATCAGTCTAATTTTTCTGTCCTATGAAGCTGCGGTGAAGCTGGCTGACTGTCTGATATTACTCCTGGTATTTTCTACAAGAAGGCAAAATTAGACTCTGCAGACAATTCAGAAGCAGATGGCAGTCTGAACATGTCTCTAACAAATATAGGATACAGTCCAGGTAAAGCTGCCTTATTGTTCATTAGATAGATGCCTAATGCTTATTGGTGCTACACAGGGCTTTTCATGGCATACACACGTTGTGACAGATTGTGCAGGAGCCTTCAAGGTTATTTGTTCTTTTTACAAGATTAGCTGCCCCCAAAGACACAGAGTGACTCCCTAATGCTGGGTTCCCCAACTTAAAATACTCCACACTTTCTGTGACTTCAGAAATCAGCAGTTTGTTGTTTTGTTTTGTTTTGCCCAGGAGCTGCCTGTCACTATTGAAAAACTTAGAATAGTTACTTACATGCCATCAGCATAACTAAAGCAACATCAAACTGTATTTGTTCCAGGACCTGTTTTTTTTTGTGGAGGATGAGTTGTGTTTTATTTGCAGTCATGTTATGTTTCTTTATTAGACTGAACCTTAACAAAATATACGTACACATATATATATATATACTCCTCCCGAAATGCAAATACCATTGGCCAGTTGCAGAGGAAGGAAGAGCATCTTCTGTTTACCTGTTCATTTGCTAAAATCCCCCAAACCCCACCTTTCTAGATTCTCTGAATCAATCTGGGACTGAAGCCAAAGTCACCTGCTATATAAGACTGAGAGAACACAGGTGAACTACTCCTCCTGACCAACCTTAGACCCAGCATCCTTGTGCCAGACTCCACTCAAGATGGGGTTTGGCAGGAGGATACGGGTAACAGAATGGGCTTTCCTGTTAGCAGTTTGCTGTATCCATCAGACAGGTAAGGAGTTTTTTTTTGCTGTTGTTTTTTAGATCTATTAATATATTTTAAGCAACTAAACTCATTTTATTGTTTCACTTAGCAAATGGTTGCATTTAAATGAGACTTCTTTGTATGTTATTTTCATTAAATATTTAGTGTCTGCCTACTAACTGGACTGATTTAATGTTCCCTCAAGCCACTGAATATAACTACATTTGGAAGGTAGTCTTGCAGAGCAAACCAAAAAGAACCATTATTCATGTCCATTCGGTCAAGTGCCAGTTGTTCAGTACTGCCTATGCCTTACAAAAGCATTTTATTTCTTTTGTATTTTGTAGTGAGATTGATTATGAATTTTATGTTCTTTTTATGCAATTTAAAACACTACATTTCCCCACTGCAAGACCAGACCACTGGTCATTCTTTTCCACCAACTAGGAACTAGTATCATATTCCTCAAGATTTCTTGCAGCTTCTTTTGCAAAAGAGACCGGAAGGGTATATTCATGTGGCAATGATTTTCAGTAATGATTGTACATTGATAGTACATTAGGTGTGACATTTATGTAAACTGTTGGGTTTGAGTATGAGCATTACTGGGAGGTTTATCTGATGCATGCAATCCATCATTTTGTGTGTGTAGATTTTTTTTTCTCCTGACAACATTATATTAATCAGGGCTGATCTTGTCAGATTTTATTAAGTCCTGTTCAGTTAATTGGACCACCCAAATAGAAATTACTTACATGAGTACAAGCTTGTTCAGTCAATTCCATTCGTGTACAGTAATTACTGCCCTGTCAGTTAACATATTAAAATCTTCAGATTGCCTCTAAATTTATATCTCGTATTATTTTAAAAACATTGACAAGTGCAAATATAATTTTTGGCTACTTCATATTTATGAAATAAATATGTATGATAAATATGGTAAGTTGATTTAAGCAAAAAATACAACAGTCACTTTGAGTGTAAGCTTACACTCTTAGAGTTATACAACATCAGTCAAATCATCCTCAGCCCTTCGCTGAACAAGCAAGTTATTTGTAAGGTGCAATGCTAACCTGACAAATTGCTTTGATAAATGAATAGTGGTTAGACCAAGTCCAGCAAACTCCTCTTCATTCAAATCTCACTCTGTGAAAAATATTTACAGATGTCCTGACTGACTACAGAATATTGGCCTAATTCCATGCCATCTTCACAAACATTTTGTGCCTGACTTTATATTCTAGGTCAAATTCCAAGTTTTATGAATTGATTGTAAAGGGAATTGCGTATTTGGATGAGCAGATGGATATAGGCCTGGCAAGGTGCATCCAGAAATATTCCTAATGATTTGCTCAGTTTCCAAATAATCAAAGACTAAATTATCTTTCATATTCTTGGAAGTGAGAGGCATTTATTTTTATAATGGTCAACAATGTGTCATTGTGCAATTGCTAGATAAACCAATGCAGCTAGAATTTCCTTGAAAACTATATCTGCTAAATAAACAAAAGCCCATGTTATTTCCTTGAGAAAAATTAACAGACCAAAATATGTGTATATACTATTTTGCTGTGTTACAAAGGTTCTCACAGTAGAATAAAAAAAAAAAAAAAAAAACATTCACAATATAGGTTAGCTCTCACAGGAAGTCAGGATGATTTTATACCCACTGAAGTTCCTAGGTGTTGCGTGAGAGCAAATTCTGGCCCATTATTAAGACTTACAGAGGCATTTTTTTAGATTTTCTCAACAATTGTAATGATATGAATGTATTTACATAATCATATCATCTGTGATACTGAAAGACAAAGAGGAAGTGGAAAAAGCATAAAGTTACTTCTTTGTACGTCACTAGTGGTCACTCACAAAGATAAATGAGAAAAGAACAAAAGCTTAGGTCTGAAAGTAAACTTTTGTAGATACTAGGACAACTAAAGATGGTGAGGCTGCCCAGAACCCTCTCCTCGAAAGCCAACAGTCTCCTGGGGTCCTCTTTTGGAGTGGGGTATTTAATCCCTTCAGGCAGGCAACCTTCAGCTCTGGGATCAAGTACTCTGTCTGCTTACACGGTGGGCAGAAACACCATGTACATTAGAAATCCTTCCCTATTTGGTAAGATGGGTGTTACAAATCCAGTTCTGAGTCTGTGGACTCTCCCCATCTACTGTATGAGCAGAAAGGCAATGTAATTAAATTACACAGCCAGCTCCTCTTCAACTGACAAATTCTCTAGACACCAAGAGTTCTCATCCACATAATCCCTATCAGGATTCGGCTATTAGTCATTGCATAGCCTAAGTCCTCTGAAGATTAAGACTTGGCATGTTATAGGTAGGTATTAGTCCACATGTTCCAAGCATGGTTTATACATTCTGGGCGGATTGATTCCTTTGCAAGATAAAGTTGTAGCCATTGTTCTTAAATGGGAAATGCCTGCCATATTTACTTCTAAAAAAACAAGAGCTTAGAGCACCAAACCACTTAGAGCCCAGGATCAGGTGTTTGCTTTTGATTTCCAATTATGAAAGTCATCTCCCAAAATTCCTTGCCAGTACATCCTCTTCCAATTGAGCCATGCATGGAAAGGAATTCAAAACTCATGGAGACAGAATAGAGAGGAGAACTCATCCGGAGGACAATTCATGTAGTTGAGCCAGTACCCATTTAACTGGAGATACAAAAGAGTGACTTAATCGAGTGGCCACATGTCCTGCTTTTCCCACCTTTGCCATCCTCCCACTCCTTTCAGCACCACGTCTGAGCTTCAGGTTGGTTAGCAAGAATCCTTGATCAGATAGACTTACAGCCTGATGCTTAAGGTTTTCTCCAGAGAAGCGACAAATTTGAGCCATTTCAGAGTGAGAAGAGGGACAAGACCAGGTTTCCTGCTCTTTAGGTGAATGCTTAAACTGCCAGACTGTGGTATAAAACAGTGAGGAAATATCTCCTTTAGCAGCTGTGTTTTAGAAGAGAAGTATGAGAGTGTCTCATTCTTGCACGCACTGACTATGGGGCCCTGCAGGCTCTTGAACAGGTGGGCAGTCCTCATGCAGCCTTCAGTCAAGCAGTGATGCTTAAAACGTGGAGTGAGACTGGATTTAGTATTCTGCTTACTTCTCCTGGATTACTGCTCAGTGTGTATGCAGATCTGTCAGAGGTGCCTTATTGCATCATGCTGTCATGCAAATCTAGATCACTGACTGAGGCTTTGGATTGCCTCCAAAGGCAAAGGCCCTGTGCTTAGGCACTAAAGAAACTAGCGAAGTATTTGCAGCCATGACTTGATCTAACACTAAATCCATTTATTTATTTATTTATTAAGCAGTTCTGTGCTTTTTCTTAAAATTATGTAAATTCCACACAGCAGTTTTAATAAATGACTCTCTTGCATTTTGTGAATTCTTGCTACAGTTGTCACATATTAGTGAGATTTAGTGCAGCAGTGAAATAAGGGCTGTGATCCAGTCATTACAATTCCTTGTACTGAGTTTTAAGGGAAACAAAAAAAGCAGATATATATGAAAGGTTATTTGGATTTCAAACTCAATGTATTTGTAATAGAAAGTCTCTTTCTGTAATTACATTTTACTTCCTCATTTTCTCTCATACTACAAAGGACTTTCCCCTTTGTCTTACAGAGATGTATCTGGGTCCTTTGATCCTATCTAAATGCTTAATTTAAAAAGTTCAGATATAGGACATTGTACTTAAAATGCTTACAATTTCTTCACAGGAGCTCAGACTGAAATCCAGCAGGAAACAGGAAGTATCTACACTGAGGTTGTTCAGCAGGAACAAAACAGTACGTTGGTTTATACTGTGTGCATGTGTATTTGTATTTATTTGGCACATCTCTTCTAAGCAATAAAAATGCCTAAAATCCTCTTTAGCAAATTGCTGGTGATGTAAGTTAAAGATAAATGTTTTAGAAAGCCACTGTGTAGGAGAACTGTAATGTCTTTATTAAATACCTATTACTAAACATACAGTATGGGTATCTTTGCATAATAACAGGTGAATAAGAAAATAGATATATGTTCATAGAGAGTGTAACACATGCAGATGTTCATGAATTTGTATATATAAAACCAAAGTGGAATATACATGCAGGATATTTGGTTCCTTATACACAGGAATTGAGACTACTTTGGCAAGATGTACAGTCAGTGGTTGATGAGAAATCAAGATGGTAACCCAGCTTCATTGATTTTTACTATGTAATGACTAGTGATCATCCTGTACAATGGATCTGTGGTCATTTCTAAGGGTTTCCACCCTCTTAACAGAAAAATAATAGAGAGTGAAGTATAATCAAAATTTTTATTTCCTCCTCAAATAGAGGAGGTGTAATTAGAAGTCGGCTGTGCTTCTGTACTAGCAACAGGCTAATTTAGTAGAGCTTAACCCTTTGTATTGGTCAGTGTGTCTGAAACACTGCAATATTCAGAGCTGTGACTTCCTGCCTCTCCTAATACAACACAGAGCTTCATAAAAGGGTCAAAACTATGAGGCAGAAAATCCAGATCATGACAGTTGAAAGCAAGTTATTATTTAACTGTCCTGATTTTGTATTTTAATATGCGCTTTTAATATGATCCAAGGCCTGTGTGAAACAATTCCAGGCTTAACATTCTAGCATTGGATCTGTCATATTAACTTGCTAGTCTTTTCATTCTAGGTCAGTTTTAGATGCAAGTTTTGGTATTATTATACTAGCTTTGATTTTCTTTCTTATTTTTTTTTTCTAGTTTCTGCTACAGTTTCATCTAAGGTCAACATCATCCAGACAATGCTGACAAATCCAATAATAACACGTAAGTAAAGGAAATTAAATGTATCGAGTAGGTATTCAGTTTTAGAGGAAACAGAGGAATTTAATACAAACAAGGAAATGCACTAGTAAAGGTAGCCATGGAGTCATAAGAGGAGAAAGAGGATGGTTAAGAAACAGTATAATGTTAAACTGTTATATTAGATTAAATATGGACAATTAAATACCCGAACATAACTAAGACCATTTATAGGGGTATATATGATGAATAGCAGACTGAGAATGAATAAGGATGAACACATAGTGACTAGTTTTATAATGCATAGATGGACAGAAAATAACTAAGGAGGTGGGCAGGGGAAAAATATTCAGTAACAAAATGAAGCCTTGGACAAGTTGATTTGCCACATTAGACTGGGAATTTTAAGTCACTTTTTACAGCTAGTTTTAATTTCACAGCTTCCAACCCTGCTCACAATGGCCACGTGTGCAGCACATGGGGCAACTTCCACTTCAAGACCTTTGATGGAGACATATTCTACTTCCCTGGGATCTGCAATTATGTTTTTGCATCCCATTGCAACACTCCCTATGAGGATTTCAACATCCAGATGAGACGTACGATGGTAGAAAATACTCCAACAATTAGCCGTATTGCCATGAAACTTGAAGGTGTAGCCATTGAGCTAACAAAGGATGTTGTCATAGTCGATAGCAACAGGTAAGTTTATTCATAACACTTGTTTGATAAACACAGATATATATTTTTTTACTAACTGGCCAAGTACTTTCTTGTATTCTGGGGGAAAAAAAAAAAAATGCGTTCTTCAATAAATCTGACAATTTTACCCATAGAAATAATGAATAAGTTGCTGTTAATTCCACTCATAGTAAATCAATCATTTCTTTAAAGATTAACTCAAAAACAAAATTTGGATGAAAAATTCTGGGAAGTTGGGTCAAAATTCAAATCCACATTTGATGGTGTTGGACCATTTTATTTTTTAATTGTTTTTCTTTCAACACAGACGACTTATAGTTGAATCTTTATAGATGCTAGATCACACAAGCCATTTCTTTAGCCAATATCAAACACCCGGATCAGAAAATATTTAGTATTCCTTCTGCCTGTTCCTAGAGTTCAACTGCCATACAGCCAGGCTGGAATCACATTAGAGAGAAGCACCATTTATGTGAAAGTTGTCAGCAAAATGGGTGTTGTATTTATGTGGAATGAAGATGACAGTATTCTGGTAAGAACAGCTCCTGGACCTGTCTACACCTTCAAAGCCCAAAGAGCATGCCTTTGATTAAGTTAATCCCTACCTGTTTAGGGTTTACTGTTGCCTTTTCATCTCATACTGTTGAGCAATTCTTCTTTAATAAAGACAGATTTGCATCTAGGTAGGCCTAAAGAAAATTATGTGGATTTACTTCTCATTGATAGACTTCTGCTTAAAATGGGGTGAAAAACCTCTTACATTATATCATTAACATATTAGCATCATTACAGGTCCTACTTACCTCTTCAAATATTATTTTGAGCAGAATTTCTCTCTCTTCATTGTGGATTTGATTTTCTTTCTGAAGAATGAACAGAGAGAAAAAGGGTAAGAGCTCCTTAGATATTGCAATGAAAACTTATGTCTGCATCAGTAGCTTGGAATCTGTTCTAAATCCAGTCCAAGCAAGCTCTTCATTCTATCCCCCAGGTTTAAATTAGATTGCTAAATAAATTTACATAGCTCTGATGAAAAAATGTTTAAGGGCAGCAGATGCAGGTGATTTCAGTGATCTTGAATATATTTTAGAATGTGTATACTAACTTCTATCAACTTAATGTCTATCATTTTAGCTGGAACTGCATGAAAAATATGCTAATCAGACCTGTGGGCTTTGTGGAGACTTCAATGGCATTCCAATTTACAATGAGTTCTATTCAAACAGTAAGTCTTCTAAATAACAAAAAAACATGGTTTCTGGTCTCCAACATGTATTTTCCATTCTTTTAGCTCTAACATCATCATCATTCCTCTTTCCTATCATGTTAAAGGATTTAGCCAGAGGTTATGATTCAATCTCTGTCCCAAAATATGTATTACAAAGATCAAATAACATGATTTAATAAAGTGTAAATATAATACTTGTGCTAACAACAGACTGCTTATTTCTTGTATGATATGGTTTTATTTACCTAATCAGCTAACCCCATAAAGATAAGCCAGATTCTCACTAATAACAAAAATAAATATAGAAATAGATCTAATAAAATAAAAGGTAGTTATATTGTCTAGTCAGTACATTCATTGTGTCATTTCTCCTTTAAAATTAGAAATGCTTCTAATAATAACATATTGATTCTGATTTTAAAAGCCCAGCTTTAAAGCTTCTGGTTTACAATTAATGAGGCTATTAGGCACAATGTCACAATCTTGAATATGTAATGCCATTCCACAAGTTACATCCACATTTGCCTCCTGATATGCATAATCTGTATATGATCTTCTCTCTATTATTTTATTCATTCTCAGTTTGAGTCTTTCCCTAAAACTCATATCTCAGCATTTCCCATTGTCCACATTCCTGTTTTAATTATTTTCTCTCTTCCCTGCATGGTCTCAATATTATATGAAAATAGTTTCATATAATCATAGTTTGTTATTTTCCAGTAAAAATCTTAGTTTGCATCTATATGTAACAAGCTGAGGATTGTTTTCTAAAGTTTTTCTTTTTTCCAGGGTGCTGTGCAAGGTATATTGAGACAGTGATGTCAGTGTTTATTTTGGAAGGGATGATGATCAAAGGAAAAAGACTTAAGGCTGGCTGCCTTGGCCAGTTTTGAACCAAATTCTTGACAGGAGAAAAAGATAATTAAACAAACAAACAAATAATAATAATAATAAAACTTCTCATTAAACTTCTTTTGCACAGATATGAAAATGACAGCATTACAGTTTGGGAATATGCAGAAAATGAATGGGCCAACAGAAAACTGTGAAGACCCCACTACTTCCCTGCCGGATAATTGCACAGACACTTCTGTAAGGATCTTTTTGATTATTCGTTTATTTTTCTTTCAAATTTATCTGTACCCTTCTACAGCATCAGAGGGGTCAACAGGAAAAGACTTAAGGACAATAGAAAGTAAAGAGGGAAATGAAATTCTATTAAAGAATAATTTACCAGAGTAGCAACACTAAAAAATATCTGCTCCATTCTATTTTCTGTAAGTTGTCTTTTGTGTTTTTTTTCCTCCCCAGGATGACATATGCCAGAAAACATTGACCAGCTCTTCATTTGCAGAATGTAATGATCTAGTTGATGTTAGTGAATACATTATGGCTTGCCAAGAAGATTTGTGCCGCTCTGAAGAGTCAAAAAATGCTTCATGTATCTGTGACACCTTTGCTGAATACTCCCGACAGTGTGCTCATGCTGGTGGGGAACCTCTGAACTGGAGAACCTCAAAACTGTGCCGTAAGTGTCACTGGAGATAGCCTTACTTTACGCTCAACAAATAAAAAGCAATATGTTCTCAAATGATGCTGAAGATGCACGGGAAATTACAAGCAATTCAAGAGTATTCTCCGGAGGGTTCTGATGTACAAGCTCCAGCAAGAAGACTTCAGAAAAAGAACTAAGGGTTTTAATGCAAACTAGTTTAAACACACTTAAATGGATATGCTTACTCAGAGTTGAAGTGCTATTGAATTAACTGGAACAATAAAATAAGCAAATAAAGGGGAAAGAAGAAAGGTCATTTGCTTACTTACATTCCTGTTTCTCTCCTTTTCTCATGGTGGCTACAGCGTTTTACCCTTATTTATTAAGTGATTGAGTCTTCACAGGTGTTTGTCTGGTTAAGCACTTATTTATCTCTTGTTGCTTGGTAGTTTGCACCACTGTCTGCACTGAATTAAACACAGATCATTATGGGGTGTAGCTGTTGATACTGTCACCAATGTTTGTTCCAAAATAAAATCCCCTAGTGTACTATTTGCCATTCCAATGGTATCTTAAAAATCCAAATATAATAAAGCCTTAGGAACTTGAGTCTTACATTTCCCTAGGAATACAGGTATTGTTGAAAAAGGTGCCTTCCACAGAAACCTTGCTAGCTGTGTGGGGTCATTATCTTGGTGTCCCTGGAAATCCAGTAGTTATGCCCCCAGTTCAGCACCAGTCAAGTCTTTAGACACAGTCATGAAAAGCAAATCTCAACAGTAAAATGTGGATCTGGGTGAAAAAGCTTTCAAATTTTGGTGGGGATGAATCTGCATTTTAGTGTGGTTTTACATCTAGCTGAAAAAAATGTAAATGAACACACATATATTTTTCATATATAGTAAACAAGAAGTACTTTTGACTGAAAGAAAAAAATCTCTCTTTCTTTAACATTTCAGCCAAGACGTGTCCCTACAACATGGAGTACTTGGAGTGCAGCTCCCCCTGCACTGACACATGCACCAATCCTGAACGATCTCAGTTTTGTGAAGAGCACTGTATGGATGGCTGTTTCTGCCCCCCAGGCAAGTTCAGATCAAATACTCACATCTTTGATCTCAAAAACAACAGCCTACCTACAGGATTTGGGCAAGTTCCATGGAGCTTAGAGCTCCTATATTTACATTTTTCACAGCTGCAAGTGACAAGCATTTATCATTTATCAACTGAGGAAAGACATCTGAATTGATTGCCAGTACACGTGCAATATTTAGAAAGCAGGAAAGCAGAACAGCAAACACATCAGGACTAATCTCTCAACACACCACCTGTACTATAGTAACTCCCTCTTTCAAAACAGGTGGAATTTACAAAATACAAAGGTTGAATCCTTCAGTCTACATAGTTCTACTGTCCTCAGCATAGGCATGACCATTCACAACAGCTGGAGCTCTGTCTCCAAAACATTATTTAGGATTACTGACAAGCAAACAAACAAATATATTTTCCCCAAACATAGGAAATGTCTCTTCAACTGTTTAATTTTTTATTTTTTATTTTTTAATTTAAGGAACTGTGTTTGATGACATAAACAATTCTGGCTGCATCTCCCGTCAACAGTGCTCTTGTATTTACAATGGCAAAACCTACACTCCAGGAACTTCTTTTTCAGACCAGTGCCATTCCTGGTAACCATGTATTTTTTTTTCTTTTTTTTTTTTTTTTAACTTACTATTTCCTCTAATATATTTAATGAGTTTAATGGTTTACTATTTGCAATTACATCATCGGTAATTGATCTGTGTATTTAACTGACCGCTACAGTTCCAAAATAACCCTAAAGAATGTTCTTTGTTTTATTTAGCAACAACCTTAACTATCTTTGCACTCAACCTCAAAGTGATCAAAGTAAGGATTTACAATGTTTAGATTTCTCACCAGTGAATTAAAGTGCTTCCTCTTTATTTTGTTCAAACATTTGGGCTTCTCTAACGGGAATGAAGTTACAGTAATTTATGTATTTGCAAATATTTATTTTCTCTGCAGAAAACAAGAGATGATAATAACAACCTCAGTTTCACAATTTTTGTTCCAGTACCTGTACAGTACCACGTTACCTCAGAAAACACATATGCTCTGTATCAGGAGTACATTTGGGGCTACATTTCTGTTTCTGATATATTTATAAAACAAAACAGAAAATGTTTTAATTTGGTATTGTGCTTTATGTAAGTTGCAAAAGACAAGAAATTACACATCCAGTACTTGTTGCTATAGAGTTCACCTGTTACTCCCTTTAATGCTTTACATCACATATTCACAATATTTTGGAAAGTCTTAAGCCTGGACTTACTGTGTATTTAATCTATGGATTGAAGGAAAAATAGTACTAAAATAGCTGAACCTAACGTCATTGTAATTCATTTCACTCTGGACTACTATTACTGATTACAGGTAATTTTATCCTTTCTCTTCCAGTACATGTAACGGAGGCCAATGGAGTTGCACAGACATGTCATGCCCAGGAATATGTTCAGTAGAGGGAGGCTCACACATTTCCACATACGATCAAAAACAGTATGATGTCCATGGAGACTGCACGTATGTCCTTTCTAAGGTGGGAATCAGATATTACTTGATGGTAAAGCCTTATACGTTTGTAGGAAGGAAAGGTGATCTCAATTAACACTTTTGAAACTTACCTCTTATATACATTGAATTTCTTCTCACTTAACCAGATGCTTACAGGAACATATGCTGCCATTCAAATGACTTTATTATTAGTTAACTATTATGATGTCATGCAACAGTGGTTTCTGGTAGTTTCCAGAGAGTTTCCAATTCTGTGATATAACAATTGCTGAAGAGCACTGATTTTTAAGTTATTGGTTAATCTACATTCTTGAGTGTGATTAATCCAGCTCTTACTGGGTTGCATAATTTTACCCTCTTACTGTATTTTATGGCATTGGGCCAAATTGTATGCCAAGTCTGAAAAAATTACACTAACAGTTCAGAGAAATAGAAGGAAAATAATCTTTAATAAATAAGACTAACATTGTTCATTAATTTCTAGGGAGTTCAAATACAGAAAAATCAGTTCAAGTCGACTGATGCGTTTCATTTAGATTTAGAACTGTTCTAAAGATGAATCAAAAGAAACAGAGAAATTAAAAGTTAATTATAACCAAAACATTTCATTACAGCAATGTGCAAGTGAAATGGTTTGATCTTTGGGGGCTTCTTGTGTTTCTTCTTTGCTTTCTTTTTTTTCCCATTTGCACAAATCAGTTCAAAAAACATTGATCTTTATTGCTGTTTTCCTGAAAATTTTTTTATCTGAAATCTTTGTCTAGCTTGATACCATCTCCATAAGGACGAGAGATACAGTGTAATTGAATCAAACATTAGAATTAGGCATGAATAAAAACCCTGAATATGGATATTATCAATGAAATGCAGAAACAGATACAAATTCTCTTTTGGTTCCTAAACATTACAAAAGGCAAAACTGAATCTTAGGCCAAAGAAGACTTAGTATTTGGGAGAATCCAGAAACATATTTTTTTTTTCAGAGTTAAGAGAGAATTTGACAGGGAAAGCTTCTGTATTTAGCCTTTCCTTAAATAATAGTTGACTTCTTTTTCTCAGCACTGTGAAGATGAAACATTCACCATCCTGGCAGAACTACGCAAGTGTGGCCTGACAGACACCGAAACATGCTTAAAGACAGTGGCCCTCAGCATGAATAAAGGACAAACTGTAAGAATGCAAAATAAGCATGAGAAACAACTATTAAAAATGTAGACAGCAAAGAAGCTAGGTCTTAATCAGTCAGGGAACTGCATTTCTCTCTCAATATATGGGATAAGTACATGTTACTTTTTAATTAAGTGAAAATACATTTGTTTTATTATCAAAATGAAATAAGTAGTAAATCTGCCTTTCTGGAAGTTCATTAAGAAAAAGCAGAAAAAAACACACCTTTCTCTGGCAATCAGGTGAAAAAAATAAGTAGCTTGTAGTTTACAAGCTACAAGTACAACAGTAAGGAGTGTAATTCGTCACAAAGTTGTGTTCATAGAAACCAAATGATGTAATTCACTAATGAGTTGAGAAAGACTCTTTAAAAGCAATTCTGTTTTGGCAGAGAAAATAGTAAATTGTACAAAGTAGAACAGGAGGTGAAATCACAAAAACTATCCCCTTTAATTAAAAGTTCTTCACTGGAGTCGTAATTATTATTACTCTTTGGACTATAGTAATCCTTCACCTGGCTGGTTCTTATTCCTCTTCCTTAACAGCTCATTGTGGTCAAACCTGACGGTGGCGTGTTTGTGAACTTGATCTACACCCAGCTGCCCATCTCAGCAGGTATTTTTTTTTCCTCTAACAGCCTACAAGTGATAAGCTCAGAACTTCAACTCTACTACACCTGCTTGTTGTCTTAAACAGAAGATGAGAGGACTGGGAATTGTTCAGAACCTGTATGCTCTAACCTTGGTTCTCTTTGGGATATTTTCTGAGTTGTGCAAGTGCTTTTAAAGTAGAAGTGTGAAGTTCAGTGTCAGAAATAAATGTGAGACAGTACAAGCATAGGCGAGTGTTCAAATAGAAGTAAACCATTTTTACACTCCACTGATTTTGGTCTCTGTAAAGTTTACTTCATTTTCACTGCCCAAAACAGAACATGAAGACAGCTGATTACTTCCTGTTGTTTTTTGTTTGTTTGTTTTAACTTAACACTGTACTCCCACAACTCAGATACAAATTTGATTTTTGATTTCTCAAAAACTAATGATTCTACCTTATACCTCTGACTTCCAGATCCTGCTTATTTTCCCTGTCCAGTGGAGTGAGGGCCCGAAGTATGCTTAGAATCTAAAAGAGATTAATTTTGTGTGTGTGTGTGTTTGTTTGTTCCGTTTTCTTTTTGTGTGTGTGTTTGTTTTGTTTGGTAATGCCATGCCATACAGCTTTTCCTTCTTATTCTCTCAAGAGTAATCCCCAAATGCTTAAAAATGAGACAGTGAATAAAGTTAACAACTTGATAGCTACAAGCAAATTCCTAACTGTTCATTTTGATTTATATCTCTGAATAATGTTTGAAAAGATTGTCTTTATTTTACCTAGGAATTTGCAACAATTGCAATAGAAATTCAATAAGAATTGTATAATCATGCACTGTTTCCTTCATTTAGCCTCATCCAGAAAATGAGCATTCAATTTTTCTTTTATAGCCAATGTCACCATCTTCAGACCTTCATCATTCTTCATCATCATGCAGACAAATTTTGGTCTCCAGCTTGAAATCCAAATCACACCCATCATGCAAGTGTTCATTAGAATTGACCCTCAGTTTAAAGACCAAACCTGTGGTAAGTGAATGAAATTTAAGAATGAGATTTAAGAACATATTGCTTAATGTCTTTTATCTAGTACAGACAGTATAAACTTTTCACTGTTTTTCAACAGGTCTCTGTGGAAATTTCAATAATATCCAAACTGATGACTTCAAGGCCATGAGTGGAGTAGTTGAAGGAACAGCAGCAGCATTTGCTAATACATGGAAAACTCAGGCTTCATGCCCTAATATCCAGAGCAGTTTTGAGAACCCTTGCGCACTCAGCATTGATAATGGTAAATACTTCTTATCATTGTTTTCTTTTTTTTTTTTTTCATTCTAGATTTTTTTCTAGTTATTTTTCCTCATCGCTAAGGAAACACATCTGTTAGAAAGAGAAGGTAAGAGAATGAAGACTTGTATATTTGTTGAAAATCAGAAATCAGAATATTCACAATTAAAACAAACAGGATAGGTAATGAGGTAAAGGTAGAGTCCTGGAAACGTAAGTGAAAGAAACTGTATAATCACTGAAAACAGAATATCTAAGCTGACAACTTGGTGTCAGAGGACTGGATCACAGGAGCATATTTGGAAATTGCTTAATTCAAGTTCTACAGCAACTCCATTTCAATGCACCCTTGGTTTTAGTAACCCTAGTCCACAAGCTGATTCCAAAAAAAAAAAAGGAGGAGAGTTTTGATGAACTGAACAGTCAGAACTGTTTTCACAAACCTACAAACCTGGGCAGTGGGTTTTTGTGAGTGATGAAATAGAAAGAGTAATGAGCATTTGCACTGTTTGTTCTTTTCACAGAAAAATATGCTCAGCATTGGTGTGGACTACTAACTGACAATGAAGGACCTTTTGCTGATTGTCACTATGCAGTGAATCCTTCTACTTACCACACGGTAGTTTGTTAGGCTGTTTTCCTCCTTAGAAACTATAGAAATAGGATCATTACAACTAGCTTCCAGGAAAACACTGTCACAGACATGTCTCTCATGGTCTTATGCAATGCCTGCATTTTCATTTCTTCACTGCTCTTCTTCATTTCAACATGTGTCTCTGTTTTGTGTTGTAACATTACCTTATTGCAATTGTCAGTCTTGGCTTTGTCACCCTGACCTGCTTGTAAATCCAAAGGCAGCTATTTATGCCTGGATGGACATACACATATAGCAGGAAACTTATATAAAGGCATATCAAATGCTTATTTGAATATTACAGTGAATTATCTCACCAATCTCATATCTCATTAATAACCACTTGGCACAGAAAGCCCAGTGCCTAATTATCACCATTTTGTTGTCAGTGTATTGACAATCCTTCTTCTCACTACGAATCAAGATATTGATGCTGATGAAATGATGTGTCTAGACTGCATAATGTGTATAGAGCTTTGTGCTGCATATTCATAAATATGGGTTCAGATGAAGCTGTTAAATGTGTAACAGACTTTAAAACTACTATTTCCCAATAATAAATTTAAACATTAATTTTATTTCCATTAGCTTCATTCTCTCCAGCCAGGAAACTTAGATAATTATTGGAAAGTAATTGGATGTTAGTGACTGAGCATATCTGAGGAAGGATTTGTGCATGAAATCAGATAGATAACTTTTTTTTTTTTTAGATTGACAGTCATGCAAATGAGACTTTATTTTTCTCTTCATTCCTAGAACTGCATGTTTGACACATGTAACTGTCAAAACAGTGAGGATTGTCTGTGTGCAGCCCTCTCTTCCTATGTGAGAGCTTGTGCTGCAAGAGGAATCCAGATAAGTGGATGGAGGACTGATGTCTGTTGTAAGTACTTGACACTATTCCCTTTCTTAAGAGCACCTACCAATAAAAACTGTTGATCAAATATTGTTTTATTGTGATTTCTAGGCAAACATGGTAAGTGTTGAGGAAGGCATTTTGTTAAATGCACTCCTGGAAGTAATTCTCTGCTGTTACCTTAGAATCAATCCATTACTAGCAAGAATAAGTATAAATAGATGGGAGACAGCTCACCTAGGAAAGAAACTGTTGTCAATGATGTGCCTTCACCAGTTTCTGCACAACTCTGAATCTAACTATATGTATCATAAGTTGTTGTAGAGATAAATATGACATATTGGAGTAACAGCACTAGTAGTACTAAACAGAAGACTGGAAAATTAAAGATGTCTTGAAGCCAAGTTCCACTGATCCAGTAGGTCTGTTTTCAGCATACCAAAAGACATTCAGAGAGACATCTTGGGTCATACAGCAGAAGTTTAAAAGTCTCAGCAATGAACAGCAATGACAAATGAAGTTGTCTTTCCAAACTTCACTTGAAAAAAAATATTTTCTTTATTGCATACATCACTTGGCTTACTCCACATGTACAGCAGTTTTTCAGGTCTAACTCTGGGTGTACAGTATTGTTTACCTGTTATTTTTACTGCCTACTCTTTGTTTCTTCCCACCGAAAATTACCATCTGGAATTAACAAACCTTTTTTTTCTTTTTTTTTTTTTTCTAACTCTCTCAAGCAAAATACACCATCTCATGTCCCAAATCCCTAAGTTACAGTTATAACATCGATTCCTGTCAACCCACTTGTCGCTCTCTGAGCGAGCCAGATGTCACATGCAATATTAAGTTTGTCCCACTTGATGGCTGCACCTGCATAAATGGAACCTACATGGATGAAAGTGGCAAATGTGTGCCTTCTAATGAATGCCCCTGTTACTACAGAGGATCTCCCATACCACTTGGAGAAGCTGTCCATGACAATGGGCTTGTATGGTAAGGGGAGCTTTTGCAAAGCACTCAAGCAATAGTATATGCATTTTCTCATTAAAATATGCTGCATTTAAATTGGCCTCACCCTGCCCGAGATTCAATACAGTGCTCTCATAAACTTTTTCTTTTCAACTTTTAAGAATACTTGATAAAGCAATTGTATTTAGGTGTATTTTCTATTTAATTCCATGATTTGTCAAGCATAAAATATATGACAGAACCAGTAATGGGAGATCTAATGAGAAAGTAAGCAAAAAGCAGAGACATACACCCATTTTAAGCTATGATTTTTCCTTTTAAGCAGTAATGGATATCATAGGAAAGCACCGTTGGTAGTGGTGTTTAGAGAAATTCATTTCTAGGATTGCAAAATAGCATTATGGAATTCAATGTATTCCTTAGAAAGTACTGAAATTTGTCAAGATAAATGTAGCTCTCAGTCTCAATACATGGTTGAGAGGAAAAAAAAATGTTTTTCCCTTTCTTACAGCACTTGCACACAGGGAAGACTGGATTGTATTGGAGCACCTGATCCAATTCCAGGTAAAAAATAAGAATAAAAAATCTTCCACTTGTCTTTTTTCTGTGCCAGGTTTAGGACAGAAATAATTGATACAATTGATACTTCTTAATGGATTTTTAAATAATAGAAGTCTTCCTTTTATATTTATAGTGCAGTAGCTATTGTAAAAGGCAGAAGTGAACCTAGATTCATGATAGAACCTGTTGCTCTAAAAGATTTTCTTTTTCTGAAATACCGTGGGAAGTTCTGAGAATTCAGTGCTCTGAAGTGAATCTACAATTGGATTCCTATTTAGCAAATTGAATAGGGGCAGCAGGCCCTACTAACTGAAATGTGAAAATTGCAAGAATTCCTAGAATATTTTTTTTCACAGCTACTGCTGTGGGTTAAACCCCATGCCATTTCTTATTGCTCTCATTTTTTTCCTTCCTCCAGTTTGTAAATCTCCCATGGTCTACTTTGACTGCACAAACATCACTGCAGGAACAACTGGTGCAGAATGTCAAAAAAGTTGCCAGACTCTGGATATGAAGTGTGTAAGTATGTCATGGCAGGGTGAAATGGCACTTCCAGGTTTTGTCCCTGGCCTTGGTGCTACAATCATTGCTGATCTAACTCTTCTACAGTGAATTTGCAACACAGATACTTTGTTCTTATAGTAAAATCCCCGAACCTTGTTATGAAGCATTAACAATAGGATCCTTAGACCAAAATGTAATAAAGTAACATCCAATTTAAATTTTAAGATCAGTGTCAAACTTTCTTCAGCTACTGCATATAACAGTAGTTAATAGTAAAAATATAAAGGGCTTTCCCACATGTTTTACTGATTTAGGAGAAAATTACCTGCTATAGGATGGCCAGGAGCAATCATTCTTTCCCATACCATGATGCAACTGTGAATTTCTTGCACGCCTAATTATATATAATTATCACTCCATTGAGGTATATGATAGCCATATTACATTTCATAAAGAAGTATCATAAATCTGATAAATCAGTTTTCAATGTAACTCACCCAAACAAACAAAATTTGCTTATTTTCTTTCTGAAGCTCCATTCATTCAATCACAGTTCACCCATTACAAAGTGTAAGTCTTCTTCAGCAAACAAGAGCAAAACTTAAGATTGAATATGTTTCAAATTTCACACACACTCCAACACAGCAATCAGGAGTAGAATAAATAAAACATTTAACAGATTTATATTCTACTAAATCAATGGCTAATAATTTCTTCTTTTTCTAGAGGCCTATTAGTACTTCATTGTCCTCTCTTATTTAAGCTGGGCAGAAATAAGACAATACAAAGACATTGTATAATAATTTAATCTTCTTTTGTCTATTGTAATTATTTCATTCTGAAATTATATCTTCCTCCTGACTTTTCCAGTATAGCACACAGTGTATATCTGGCTGTGTGTGCCCATCTGGGCTTGTGTTAGATGGGAAGGGTGGTTGTATTCCTGAAGAGGAATGTCCATGTATTCACAACGAAGCCATGTATCAGCCTGGGGAAAAGATCAACGTTGACTGTAATACCTGGTAAGTATTTCCTGGGAAGCTGCATTGCTGGTTCCATCATTTGTCTTTTAAAAGATCTTAACTAGTTCAGCGGTGAGGAAATATTTGGACTATGCATTTCATCAACTGATGGATCATTTAATTTTGGATTCAGTAGTATGAGCAAGTTTTCTTCTGTTGTAGGCAGATGGCCAAAACACAGAACGGAAGGAAATATTTGGGACTGCAATGTCATTAAATATTATCCTATTCTGCAGATCTTGAGTTCAGAATAGCAGAACAGAACTTTGCTTTAATTCTTCACATGAGAAATGTAAAAGACTATTTTAACTGCAGAATCAATATAACATTTACCAGGGATCAGGTGACAAACAAATACCAAATTTTAAGGACATGTCTACACAGAACAGTGAGTTGTTTTACTATTAAAATGCTTAATTCTCATTCCTAGCGTGTGCAAGGATAGGATGTGGGAATGCACCGAAGATCAATGTCTGGGTACTTGTGCTGTTTATGGAGATGGGCATTATATTACCTTTGATGACAAAAGATTCAGCTTCAATGGAAACTGTGAATATACACTAGTCCAGGTACTGCTAATTGCAATAACAAACTGTAATGTAGTCTTGATCTTGTCTACAGCAATTATATATTTTTAAAATTTATTCTCTACCCAGGACCACTGTGGGAAGAGTGGCACAGTCAATGGGACCTTCCGGGTTATCACTGAAAATATTCCCTGTGGCAACACTGGGACAACTTGCTCAAAATCTATCAAAGTTTTCCTAGAGGTAAGTAGGTACTGCATACAGACCAGTTTTGTTCTGTATCTTTGTAAGACTTAGAAGTCAAATAGCCGTTGCTGCAAAGAAGTTGGAGAAAATGTTTTAAAAACCAAGTCAACTTGTCAATTAAGCTTAAATCAAAATCAGGTGAAATATTTGGTAGAACTTCCTAGCTTTCTGTCTTTTCCACTTCCCACCCTTACAAAGCTATCTTATACTACCCTTGGGCAAACTACATCTCTGCAGGAAAGCTGTCTTTACTAGAAATTTGACCTATCATGTCAGAAGATTCTTTTATTCTGTGCAATGTATTTCACCTGTGACTACCAAGAAACCCTTTTTCAATCTACACCATTTAAAATATATTTTTACCACCATTTACAGAACCTGAGATTTGAACCATATCATTTAGATTTATTGGATTTGTATTATTAATTTTCATTATTCAAACTGATTTTAGTACTCTTAAAAGTGGGAAAACATACTTAATAGCACAACTGTAGCTATCACATTCATTTCTAATCACCTTTTTCTCCTGTTTCAGAGCTATGAACTGATACTTGGTGAGGAGCATGTCAGTGTGGTAAAGAGAGGACAAGATGGTGAGGTGCCATACACAGTCCGCTATATGGGTATGTACTTGGTAATTGAGACCACCAGCGGACTGATTCTCATGTGGGACAAGAAAACCAGTATCTTCATCAAGCTCAGCCCTGATTTTAAGGTGCGGAACTAGCAATTCAATGGCAGTTTAAGTGTAGATTTGTACTGGGTGTGAATTTTGGTGAGACCTAACCAAGATCCCAAGAACAGGCGATGTCTCTCGCATTCCTGCAGGACATCATATGTTGTTTTACATTCCTCTGGTATCTTAGGAAGCCATTGCAGCATCCTGCTGCTGTTTGGATCTACTAAGGCACTGTTTAGTGCCTATTTGGCCTGATAGAACTTGAGCTGGCAAACTGCTTTTGCAGACTTGACTTCATGAAAATTACCCAGTGAACCTCAGTAAAGATTATCAGACCTCATTAAAATTACATAGTTACATGTGTAGAAATCAACTGAGTAGTCTTGATCTTGGAAGTAATCCATTGTTTCCAGTACACATTGATACACAAATCATATCATTGTACTTCAAGAACAAAGAGGTAAAATATTATGAGTGAGAGCCTCTTGTAAAACTCTATCATGGATTTTTCAGGCATGTATCTGAACTGGTGATAAGGAAAGTATATTCCTGTTGTCATGCTCTCTCTTATAGCTTATGGTGTGTAAGAACTAAAAACTGTCATAGATTAGGAATTTGCTATCTGACTGAATACAACAGTAACATTTCAATTATCTGTATGCAAATCTAAGTGCAATTTAGAACTAGGTACAAAAGTTCATTTTAGTACTACAGGTTCTTTTGCTGCCTAGCCCACTGGCACATTATAGGAACAGTAGCAATATGGAAAGTATGCCCCTTAGATTCATAGCATCCATTGTAGCCTATCACCATGTTACATATCCATAAATTTGGAATGAGAGCTACTTCTGGATGTGCAAGGAAAATGTCATTTCTTTTTCTACCTGTCTGCAGTCATAACAATACAGACTCAATGAGTAGGTTACATGGCTGGACTGGTAGTATTTATGATAGCTCTGTAAAACTGTCTTTTCTACATACATTTATTGGATAAAATTAGGCATAAATGAGAAGTGTAGTCAGCTGTGTCATCAGTTGAGTCCTCATTTGAGGACTTGTTAAAGATGTACAGCAAAGATGGTAGGAGAAAATGACCAAGCCAGTATTGTTCAGATTTAAAAGAAGAAAAGTCAATAGTAGTTTCTAGCCTTAGTGGCCTTAGTGATCATGTTCTGTTGCTGAGAAAACAGATGGCTGTTTTTCCAAAATATCTAAACCCGTATCTTCAAAGGATGAGAAGGTTCAGGAAAGGTAGAATAGAATGGCACTGCTCTAAGAGCTGAATTTCATCTATTCTTTCAGTTTCAGATTTTGCTTCAAGTTTTCTTACAACCGTCATTATTTTATTTCCTTTTGCAGGGCCAGATCTGTGGCCTCTGTGGAAATTATGACGGTAACGGCATCAATGACTTTACTACAAGGAGTCTGTCTGTAGTAGAGAACGTCCTAGAGTTTGGAAACAGCTGGAAAGTATCTTCTACATGTCCTGACGCTAACATCATAAAGGATCCATGTTCTACCAACCCTTATCGAAAGTCCTGGTCGGAAAAGCAGTGTAGCCTCATCAACAGCAATGTCTTTGCTGCCTGTCACTCTCAGGTAATACCAGGGCAGGTGTTTACTCTGTGAAGACTAAATCTGTGCACTACTGAAGCTAAAAAGAACGCTATCCTCAAAAATTCTGCCAATCATACCTCATTCATTAGCCAGCATATTTCATTTCAAATTGTGTCAGGAAAACTTCAGTCTGAATCTTGCTCAATGGGACAGATTCATAGCCCCTACTTGTAAAAAGTAATAGGCCATTGAGTTCACAGGAAATAATACTGACTTGGAAAAGAATATTTATTCTTTCAGTTATTGGGAAAGAAGAATTTCAGAATTCCTATGGATTTCCTGTGGTGTGACTTGAATAAAAGTCATGTACCATGTACAGAACACAAGCTCAATGCAATAATAACATTTTGGGGTAGTATTGAAGCATGAGTGGCTGGAAAGCTGTGCAGAGGAAAAGGATCTGGGGGTGTTGGTTGATGCTTGCCTGAACATGAGCCAGCAGTGTGCCCAGGTGGCCAAGAAGGCCAATGGCATCCTGGCTTGTATCAGGAATAGTGTACCCAGCAGAACCAGAGAGGTGATCCTCCCCCTGTACTCAACTCTGGTGAGGCCGCACCTCAAGTACTGTGTTCAGTTTTGGGCCCCTCAGTACAAGAAGGACATCAGGGCCCTGGAGCATGTCCAGAGAAGGGCTGCAAATCCGGTGAAGGGTCTGGAACACAAGTCCTGTGGGGAGCGGCTGAGGGAACTGGGGTTGTTTAGTCTGGAGAAAAGGAGGCTCAGGGGAGACCTTATTGCTCTCTGCAACTACCTGAAAGAAAGGTGTGGGGAGCTGGGGGTCAGCCTCTTCTTGCAGATAACTAGTGATAGGACAAGAGGGAATGGCCTCAAGTTGCACCAGGGGAGGTTCAAATTGGAAATGAGGAGAAATTTCTTCTCGGGAAGAATAGTCAGGCATATTGGAATGGGTTGTCCAGGGAGGTGGTGGAGTCACCGTCCCTGGATGTGTTTAAGGAAAGGTTGGATGTGGTATTTAGGGAACATGGTTTAGTGGGTAACATTGGTGGTAGGGGGGACTGTTGGACCAGATGATCTTGGAGGTCTTTTCCAACCTTAATGATTCTATGATTCTGTGATGCTATGATCAGCAATAGCCTTAACTGGCACTTAGTACCTACCAACAATGCAGAATAACTCTGCTCTTCGTATTACCTTAGTTCTTTCCACTGCTAGAGACCATTTTCAAGGGGGGCTGCCTAATACTGCTTGGGAACACGAATCTACTCTTTCATTGGAACACAAGTCTAGATGTCTAAAACTGTGTCAATAGATGATTTAGATATATTATCTGGCATTACCTCTGGTATTTAACAGTGTATATAAACATAAAAAGAAATTACTGATGTAGATCTTCCTTCTGAGATGCTACAATTTTAAGAAAACTAGTCTAGCAAAACTAAGAAAGAATTTAGAAAAGACAGGATGTATAACACTTCTTTTTTATAACAGGTTGAACCAGCAAAATATTACCAAGCATGTGTGACAGATGCTTGTGCCTGTGACTCTGGAGGAGACTGTGATTGCTTCTGTACAGCAGTAGCTGCCTATGCTCAAGCATGTAGTGAAGTTGGTGTCTGCATAGCCTGGAGAACCCCATCAATCTGTCGTGAGTTTTATCTTATATACACTGTTTTTGAGAGCGTAAATACACAGTTGTGCCTTGCTTATATGCTTGAACACACACTCTGGATATCTCATGTACATGCCTTATAATCTTACTGTGTAGACTTTTTGCACTGTTTCGATGCTCACACACTTTCACTTATTCGTGGTTTTCAAGTTTGTTTTCAAGACTGTTCAAGCAGCATATCAGGGATCTGATGAACAGACATGAATCAAAAGAGGTTGTTCTTTTCTGAACACATCAAAATTTCTGTTTCTCCTTAGCACTATTCTGTGATTACTATAATCAACAAGGGGAATGTGAATGGCACTATAAGCCTTGTGGAGCCTCCTGTATGAAGACCTGTAGGAACCCAAGTGGAAAATGCCTCCATAACTTGCCAGGTTTAGAAGGTAAAAAAAGCTGCAAGTACCCTTAAGTGGGTGTATTTTATTATATTTTTTAAATTGTCTTTAATTGAGTCTATTTTCTCTATCAGCTGTTTTTCCACCATTTAATTCTCTTCAACAACATTGCATTCACATGAAGGAAGACAAAGCCTGGAAAATTGAGCTAAAAATATCTCTGGGGCTAAGTCCTTGTGGGCTGTGCTAATAGTAGTTCTCTGCATTACTTTCTAGGATTGTTGGAAAAAATAAGTTGCAAAAATTGTGACTATTAAAAACATGACCTGCAAACACGTTCTGAACAAATAAAACTTTTCCTGACTGTTTCTCATTTGCATGTTTTCTACCTTATATATGCCCTTTCCTTGCTTCAGGCTGCTACCCTAACTGCCCTCCAGACAAGCCATATTTTCATGAGGATCAGATGAAGTGCGTCAGTCTCTGTGACTGTTATGATAATGAAGATGGGAAGATATATAGACATGATGAATGTCAGTTATGGTAAGGCCTAACATACCAGCCTAATTGTGCACAAGGAAAAATGAACAAACCAGTAATGGAAAATTGCACATTTCTGTTTCATGACAGGAGTCATGAAAGTTTTATGATGCCTGTGTAAAAATAAGGCCTGGAACAAGCAGTTATTAATTAGCTGGAATTTAGGCAACATTCCCATTTGAATCCGAGTAACTGAATCAACCAAGTTCTCATTCACAATTGTTCAGTCTTTGATACTTGCAGATATCTGGCCAAAAGATGACAGTAATAAAATCAGGTCATAATAAAAAAGATATGTTTTTTTTTTTTCTATTTTTTTATTTCAGTGAATGCACATCAGAAGGTTTACAGTGCAAGTTTGATGATAAAGGTAAGACAGCTAGTAAGTATTAAAAAGAAAATGAAGTACTAGATATTATCTTTTCATAGATGACTGACAAAAACCTTCTGAATTACAGCATGTAACTGCATTTATGAAGGGAACACATATAAATATAATGAACTCATCTACAACACCACAGACGGAACTGGATGGTGTTTCAGTGCAACGTGCGATGTCAATGGAACAATAAACAGAAGTATCTTCAGATGTGGCATCTCAACAACAACCCCATTTACATTTTCTACAAGTCAGCCCACAACTACTGCTTCAGGTATGTATCAATACTCTTTAAAATAACTGAAAAATCTCTGGAAGGGATTAAAACATGCCTGAAAGGCAGAGTCGTTTCATCAGTTAATGGCACACACTTTTACTTGAAACTATTGACTTTTGCTGGAAGAATTTCCAATTCAACCAATTCAGCTGGCCAGCATCAGATGCTTTTTAGACTATAATCAAGGATGTAGAAATGTATAGCATTTCTTACAAAGTCAGTCTGCACTGTTTCACCATGTTTTTTCCAGTGGAAAAACAACAGAGCTTATTAGTTATTGCACTCTGGAGAATCTCCTCACTTCCCTGCAAATAAAAAAGAACAATTCTAAACCAAAGTCTGAACACATAAAAGATAGTTAGAACCATTTTAAAAAATTACTGACCATATTAGTGCAAAATGAATTTAAGAAATTCAGTTTGAGCATCTACTCAAATTATTTAAAACCATTCTTTGAAACCATTTCTAATTGTTTAACAATATCTTTAACAATATAGTATTCCTGCAATGCACTTCTACATTATTCCTGTAGTTAACTCATTGTACTGGCCATCTAATTGTGAAAAATTGAGAAATATTTCAAGAAAATTATACAATACTACAACAAGAACTGTACAATTAAATATATGTCTTTTATTAAGCAGATGTAACATTGATAAGGAGAAAGTACTACATATTACAAATGCTTATTTTCATAATGTTAAGAATATGAAAAGAAATGTTATTAAAATAAGAAGAAACTATGTATATATTATATTGTATGCTAAATATATTTCATACGTTTATTATATAAACTGTATAAACTAATATAAACTATTATATGAAGCTAAACTATTACATTATATTAGCAGTTTACAAATATGTCACGTTATAATACTAAAATAAGTAGAAAAGTAATTAACCTGTAAAAATATTTTACATTATGTGTAGTTATGTAGCTAAGCATAAATAATAGATAACTAGAGATAATAGTAAGAAAAATAAGAAATCCTCTTACTTCTATTGTAACAGGTATGAGATCACATTATCTTATCTGTCAACATTCCACATAACGTATGTTACATTAACTATATTTAAATCAATTTTTTTAATGTCAGATTAAATACAACTAGAAAAAAAAAATAGAGAGATGAGATGGAAACATACCTTAGCAATGAAATTCAAGGCTGTCAAAGAAAGTTTATTAAAATTAAAATACTATATGAACATACATACTATTACATAAAATATTAAAATATATGAAAATAAATAATTACTGTCGCTTTAGTAACAGAAAACAAGACTTATATTTCTTCCTTACAATTACAGAAATCACAACCACAACACCAGTGACAACTGTATGTGTGAAGAATGTATGTGAATGGTCAGAATGGTACGATAGTACACAGCCTAAAACTGGAGAGGATAGTGGAGACTATGAAACTTTTGAAAATCTAAAACAGAATGGATACAGTGTTTGTAAAAACCCAAGCAGAGTTCAATGCAGAGCAGAAGAATACCCAGATAGAGAACTAGAATATCTTGATCAAATAGTAGAATGCAGTCAAACCAGAGGATTGATATGCAATAACAAAGACCAAGAATCTAAGCAGTGCTACAACTACAACATCAGAATACTATGCTGTAGTTATAAACCATGTTCAGAAATACAAACAACTACTGCTATAGAAACACCATTTACAATACAGACAAAAACACAACCACCAACTACAGGAAAACAAACAGAAGCTCAAAAAACAGCCGTAACAACACTAACAACAAAAGTCACAAAGATAACAGAAAGCACAACCACACCAACAGAACCGACTAAAACTAGCAGTAGTGCCAGCACCACCGAGGCCTCAACCCCTGTGACACAGCCCACAACCACCATCATCACAACACCAACAGAGCCCATCACACCTACAAGCAGTGCCACCACCATCAAGACCTCTCCCCCTGTCACTGAGCCC
>NC_048897.1:26117255-26212892 GCF_011077185.1 Oxyura jamaicensis
AAGGCCTCCACCTCTCCGGCACAGAGCACAACCACATTCACAGCCCCCAGCAGTGCCAGCACTGCCAAGGTTTCCACCCCTGTGACACAGCCCACAACCACTATCATCACCACACCAACATCCTCCACAACATCCATTCTGTTCGAAACATCCACTGTGGCCACCCAGACTCCAGCATCAGGCACTACTGCCTCTACCCTCCCCAACACAACGATTCCATGGAGTACAGGCACTACAGTTATTCTTCCAACTTCTGTGTCTTCTACCAGTCAAAGTACCACCACCTCTATTTTTCCGACTAGTTTTACCACCACTGGTAGCCCAGGTATGTTACTGTCAATCTCTCTTATTTTTGGAAGCACTTACAGTGTTATAAGAGCATTGCTATCATTATCACCAAGTTCAAGGTGCTGCTTCTGGGTTGTGTCTATCCCAGATGGGTTTACTGACTGGGAACGAACTCATTGAGAGCAGATTTCAGAGAGGGACTTGGGGTTCTGGTGGTCAAAAGGCTCGCCATTAGCCATCAGTTTGTGTTTGAGTCGAGTCCAGCAGATCGAGGAAGATGATTGTTCCCCTGTACTCTGCCCTCATGAGGCCCAGCCTGGAATATTGCATCCAGGTTTGGGGCCCCCAGCACAAGAAAGATAGGACCTCTTAGAGTGAGTTCAGAGGAGGGCCACAAAGATGATCAGAGGGCTGGGGTACCTCTCCTGTAAAGAGATGCTCAGAGAGCTGGGGATGTTCAGCCTGGAGAAGAGAAGTCTCTGGGGAGACCTCATCATGGCCTTTGAGTACTTAAAGAGGGTCTTATAAAAAGGATGGAGAATGACTCTTCACTCAGGTAGATAATGCTAGGACAAGGGGGAATAGTTTTAAACTAAAAGAGGGTAGATTTAAATTAGACATTAGGACGAAATTCTTCATTGTAAGGGTGGTGAGGCACTCGCACAGGCTGCACAGATAAACTGTGGATGCCCCATCCCTGGAGGTGCTCAAGGCCAGGCTGGATAGCCAACCTGATCTGGTGGGTTTGATAATACTTACCCTGAGTCAGGGGAAACATGAGGAATCAAGCATCAGGTAATAGGGAATATAAGGTTATGATAAACTTTTACTGTGTGCTCCTGCTTGTAGGACACCCACCATTACAATCGCAAATACAATAGCTTCATAGAAGAACATGTCTGAAAAAATTATTGAGATTTTTCTCACAATTGTGACAGTGGTGACTCTGAAACTTTTGAAAATATTAGAGCCAAATATTTTAACATTTACAAAATCTCGATGATACTTGGTGTAGAGTTGTAAGATATCCCCAATCTCAGTTTAACTAAAGGGGGTAGGTGGAATGCAACTAAATGTTACCTTTAGTTGCCTGAATACTGAACAGTCCCCTGCAGTATGTTGGAATTACTTGAACCAAAACCTGTGCCTTGAACTAAACTATGTTTTGTGCTTAACAGTATCAACATCAGGTTCCTCACAGTCAAGCCCCATAACAAGCACTTCTGCGATCTTCAGTTCTTCCCTCACCACATCTTTCACAACAGAAGCAAGTACAATTGTTACATTAAGCAGACCAACTCCATGTTTTTGTCATGTCTTTGGCGATTTTTTCTCTCCTGGTGAGTTTCTTACTTTATGGTTGTAAAAATTTTCATAAGCAATATGAATCCTAAATAGTGTGTTCAATTACAGACAACTACTCAAAATCATCCAAGCATAGACCTTTTAATAGATATTCACTATTTACTTCATATTTTCACTTTTTTTTTTCCTAAGTCTTTTAATTGGTCTTTTAATTTCTCCTTCATCTTTTCTCTACAGGGGAAGTTGTATACAACAGAACAGATAAGGCTGGATGTAATTTTTATGCACTTTGCAGCAATGAATGTGAAATTGCCCCATTTCAAGGGCCATGTCCTCCAACAACCCCTTTAACTTCAGAGTCCTCAAAAACAACAACACAAGCCTCCTCATCCACAGAACATGTATTTTCTTCTGTCTCACCAACCACAGCAACATCCCTCACAACTGCAGCAGAAAGAAACTGTACTGATGTCAGTCCTCCACGAAAGGTGGTTACTGTTATTTTTAGTAATATATGACCTTTGCAAAAATTGCCCAGTGTCTGTGTTCTATTACCAATTCAAATCATCTTGCATGTATTTCAGTAACAAAGGTGGTCATGTTACAAATGGCCTTACAGAACTTAAAACTGGCACCATTAGGCTTTTAAATCCCCTGCAGATGGAAAAGCTCACTGATATCATGGCAGAGACTTTTTAAAATAAAAGATTCAAGTGTCATGGCAATAAGTAGACCTGCTATGAAAATGTTAGAATGGCCTTCCTTCTACAGACAAGAGATAATTCTGTGATTGTTCTCAGCTTGCCTGCTCTTAAGGCCTGAAATCATGCTAACAAATTTCTAATCTGAAACCCTTACCAATCTTGAGAGTCTAACGCAGGTTGACCCAGAATAATTAGAGTGAAAGAGCACTTAAGAATGAATGATTTATTTATTTTCAGCCTGGAGAGAAATGGACAAGTGAATGCCAGGACTGTGTCTGTGACCCACTCACTTCTACTGTGCAATGTCAGCCAGTCCCATGCCAAACAGCTCAGACACCAATTTGTGAGATAGGATTTGTTTCCTCACCTGTATTACCATCAAAAGACCCATGTTGTCCTGAATTTGAATGCAGTAAGTATTAAAAATACATATGCACACACCAAGCTACACACTGTGGGAAATAACACGCTGCTGTTAATATCTAAGCAGGTTCTATATAAATCATGGTAACAGCAAAACCTTCCTTAAATTGTTCTCACTCAGTGAACACACATCAATTTTTTGCTAAATATCCATTAGAAGTTCATATTAAAACAAAACATTATTTTCAATGAAGTCTGCTGAGAATTGGAGCGGGTGGAAGAGCAGGATAACACTCTGACCCTTCAAGTATTTGATGTACCTCAAGTCTCTGTATCTGGCTATTAAGGTTATTAATGTATTTTATGTTATTAGTGTAATACTGAAGCACATTAATATTGGCTTAACTACAGCTAAACAAAGATGAACATACAGATGAGCCAACAGACAACTTTATATTTAACTGCTAAAGTAGGTAACACGAAGCAACAAAGAGAATCACAATCACTAACTGAAGTACAAAAAACATAATTACACATGCTATTGTAGAACACTGATGAAAATTTAACAATCCAATGTAATATATGTTTATATACATATATTTTTTTATAAATTAATCAAAAACAAAAGATAACCATAAATTAAGTCTGAAGCAGGGAGATCAAAACAAAGGAACCACAAGGTTTGAAGTAATTCCATGAAAGCTATGAATGGAATCTGCCATGTTACTATATTACTACAGTAAGAAATAGTTTTCCACTTGATTTTCCATCCAAGCTCTATTCTGAGTAGTATCAGTAACAAAGGCGTCTTTGAAGACTACTGGACTTAGATGGTTCAAACATGAAACTACCTTAATTTGAAGTAAACCCAGGGCAAGAAGGGGATTTTTCACATATAGCTCCAGTTTGATGCTATTTCTGCTCAATTCTTCTATCTAATTAACAGATGTGGTTTTTATTTTAATATCGAGCTTTACTATAAAAATGAGGTTTATCCATCCACACAGGGCTTGAATTCCAGTTCTCCATAATCTCTGCATTTTTAACAAACCTTGATAACATCTTGACTTCTCTGGAAATCTCACAACTTAAGTTTACTTTGGATTTTTTGTTGTTTTTCAGAACGAATCCCCAACATCTGTTTGATTAATGGCACAATGTATATGGTGAGAATATGATACTTAAAATGCCCTATTAATATAACTGAAATGTACACCCTTTCCATCACAAAAGCCCTTGAGAAAATTCTTTTCCCAATTCATGTCATTCCATCTCTAACCCTAAACTGAATGTGCTTTTTTTTTCCTAATGTCAAAACCAAAACTGTCCCAGAAGAGTTCTTCAAGAGGGAGTGTAAAACAAGAGTGTGTCATTTTTAGTGACCTACTTTTTTTAAAAAAAAAAACTTTCTCCTAGTTGTGGAATTAATATATATATATATATATATATATATATATATTCTGCATATATATATATATTCTGCATATATATATATATTCTGCAGATATATATATATATATATTTGCAGAAGATCTAATGCATCACCTGAGCTCAGCTGTTATTTGAAATAAGCACTGAAAACCTTCAAAAATAAAGCCAGGATTTTTGCTTTAATTGATACATAAATATTTTGCTGAAATTGGTACCTAAGTCTTTTTCAAAATTCAAACAGCAGCACCACAGCCTTTTGGGGACACATTTTAAAAAGACTAAAATCCACCTGTAAATTTGTATCACTGCTTATGTATCTCCAATTATTTTAATCTCCATTTGTAAGTTATACTTGTTTTATAACCTCTGAAAATGTTTTACATGAGAAAAAAAATCTTAAATGGAGCATTGAAAAGCTGGTAAAATGCTGAGGTCGTACAAACTGGTCATACCTGCATTTTATTAGTTACTTTTTTATATCACTTTGTTTAGATTCCTCCTAATGTTTTCTTGTAAAGCATAAAGTCAAACAATTCTATGTTCAAAGAGAATTGAGAAACTCATTTCCACTTCAACAACCGTTAATGGTACACAACAATGCTTTCAACCCTGCCGGTAAACTATAAGTACACTGTTTAGATTTTAATGTTCCCATCCCCTCTCTCTTCCAGCCTGGAATGCCCATAGCAATTGATTCATGTAAGAATTGTACCTGCAGTTCTGAGAAAGATCCAGTGACTAGTGAAAATATTGTGCAGTGTGAACCAGTGCAATGTGAAACATCTTGCCCACTGGTGAGTTCTGATTCTCTAGGATGTCTCATCAGCCCTCAGTTACAGTAAGACTAGAATTAGCCACTACCAACTCAACATACTTTCTCTTTCATCTCTGTACGAATAGGGTCATGAATATAAGATTGAGGATGGAGACTGCTGTGGGAAGTGTGTTGAAGTAGCTTGCAAGATCAAACTAAGTAACAACACTATTCAGGTGCTCAGTGTAAGTATTCTATTCAATTTTATCTCAATTAATCAATATGTCCCTTCCTAGTAAGAATCCATTTAACATTGAAATTACTCTGAGAACTACACAGTTTTCTGAAGACTCACTTGGAAAAAGAAATCCCTGATATTTGCAATTAACTGGGTAATGGTAAATGGAAATCTAGGATTTCAGCTTTCAAGCAAGCCAGTTTGCAAAATTTGGCTTTTCCTATTTGCCGCTTGAAAGAACTTCAGATGCATCTCAGAATCATTGAGGTGTGAGGCCTTAATTAGCTAGCCATTTTTGAAGTAACCATACTATACTTGATCTCAATGGATTTTTTTTTCTCTTAAAATGATAGGTTGATGAGATTCTGCCACTTGATCTCTGCAGCTACTACAAATGTGAAAAAATTGAAGATCAGTATGTTACAGTCCAAACTAAAAGAGTGTGCCCTGAATTTGATCCAGCAGAGTGTGATCCTGTAAGTTTTAATCAATTCTTCATCTACTGAATGCAGCTTAAAAGCTCAAAGGGGGCAGGGAAGCAAGAAAGAATGCAACAAATCACTTTCATTAAAGTTGCAGAATGAAATTAATCTTGCTGTAACAATACTATTGAGAGAAGCTTAGTATTTTTATGTGAGCCTACAACGATTCAAGACTTTTGTTGTGGGGACTCAGCCAGTAAGATATCCATGGTTTCATTTTGTTCATCAGAGAGGAGCTGTCTTCACAGTATTAGTAATACTAACTTGTATTCACACTCCTGATCGACATATGTGCTTTAACACAAATCCTCCTTCTTTACTTCTGCAAAGGATGAAGCAGAGACTACTCCTGATGGCTGCTGCAAGATATGTAAACGTAAGTAATAATGTGTTTATGTTTTCCACTTATAAACAGCTATATTCAACTTCTGTCTATATTCAGGTGGAAGGAAGGATTCGTCACTCCCCCAGTTTTCACTTAGTCTATTTATTAAGACCCTTTGTTTCAGTTTCTTCAAAAGGAAAAAGCAAACGTTTGCCTAATATTGAATACAACTCAAGCCACCAATGCTCAAGCCTCAGCACTATCTTCCAAATACACTGTATAGCTGAGGTCAAAGAATAACTTGAAACCCCTAAACACATTACGCAGTATCCCCTACTGTTGCATGGTGTATATATATTCTCAATAATAAGACCTCATGCACAGTGAAGTTGTTTAAGCATGTAGTTCTAAACTGGAGGCTTGAAGCATCTGTTTATTTTTTCCTGTTCTTCTGAAGCTACAAACTGCAAAGCTTACACCACAAAAACTGTGATCCAACATGAAGACTGTCAATCTTCTGAACCTGTTGAGCTGGCCTATTGTGAAGGGACTTGTCCTGGCTCCTCTGTGTAAGTTCCAAAAAAAATAATTTAGCATCTCTTTAGCTTCATTTATAGCGTGGCTTCTGTTAACTTCATCACAGAATAGCAACAGTTAACATGTTCACAATTGCATTGAGTAGAATCAGACTCAATTAAAGAACAGTTTTACTATAGAAAATATAAGTTATTAAAATCACAGTCATAGGATGGTGAGGGAGGGGGGTATGTGTGAAAAAAAAAAAAAAAAATCACTACAGGGCTCCTGGGTGTTGATTTTTAATGAGAATATATGCCTTCTTTTTCTGGCAAAATGCAGGTATTCTCTTGAAGCAAACCAGATGCAACATGAGTGTAGTTGCTGCCAGGAGTTCAGCAGCCAAACAAGAGAGGTGACCCTGACTTGCCAAAATGGAACAAGCATAAATTATAACTATGTCTATGTGGAACAGTGCCAGTGTATGAATGCGTGCACTTCACAGATCTCTCAAATAGATGGTTATCAATCAAAAATCAGTGAAAAACTGACATGATCATTGTAAAAAGAAAACAGAGAGCCTAGGAAAGCTAAAATCACATCTTCCTGAAAATAACCTGCACTCCTTCTTTTACTGATACTATTTCAGTTTATCTTTTATCTTCCTTTTTTTTTTGTTGTTTGTAAAAAACAGTTAATTTTTTATTTAAGTGATACAGTTTTGAAGGTGAAAAATAAATGACCATGTAAAATATCTTGCTGTACATTATGCAAATAGGCCAGCATGTATCAGTGCGATCACAGATCACAAAACTGACATTCTACAAAAAGACTAAAAGGGCTCTAAAAACAAAACCAGAAAACAGCGTAGCTACATTGCACTTCACTCTTGTGACTAGAGAAAGTTTTATTGGATAGTATTTTCATGGATGTACTGCTCTTGACAGACATCACACAGTGACAGAGAAAAGACTGTTTTGCTGTTCATTTGTCTCTTATTTGATCAATAAAACTTTCAGCACTTTTCAAATGCATGAGTGGTGACTTTGTTACTTGTGTTCACTATCTAAATGATGGGAAGTTAATGACATCAGAGTTCTGTTTGTGTTTTTTTTTTTTTTTTTTTTTGGTGGTGGTTTTATAAGATCAGATGAGTGTAATCTCAGTTTTCTGTATTATCTAAAAGTTTTTGAATGGATTTACACTAGAGAGAAATGTGGCTGCATTTTCCCACAGTAGTTCATCATGTTTACCTGAACTGTTTGGAGCATTTACCATACCAGTATCTGTTATAACACAAAGCCTGATATCTGATCGGAAGGCTTGTTTGAAACACAAAGGAGGAACTGATTGGTCAAGTAATTTCACATTTTATACATATTTATTTAGAAGTGAAATTCAACCCCTGAATGAAATCAGTAGAACCCTCTCTATTGGCCTTCCCAGGCAGGACCTGATCTCATATTGGGATTATCCAGAGGGATTATCCATATCACAAGTACGGAGTTTGCCAGACCCACAGCAGGAGCACAGGCTTCAAGCAGGGTTACTACCTATGACAGCAGAGCAGACAGTACCTCCTGCACCTTCTCTGATCTCTCAAAGCCACTTGTCATTGGGAACACAGGCTGGAGCCAGACCAGCCATGCCCTGTCTGTTCCACATTTTCACCACCGCATTCTCAGACCCTGAACCCCAGGTATCACTGTGAGGAGACATCAGAAGAGCAACTGGTGGGTCAAGCAGTTTGACAGCTTCAGTGCAGCTTCCCATATCCCTGGCTTCCACAGTGTTTAGTGCTTTGGGCATACCATGACAGGAACAGAGTGAGCCTGCTGGGATCTAGAACTGTGGTGGCATGCATAACCAGCACACCTGCTGTGGGAGGGCTTACTGCGTAAGAGGCATTCACATACACCAGCCACGTGAAAGCTGGCGTTATAATGCTGACCTAGCAATAGAAATTTGGGTTGGGCAAATCAATGCCTGCAGAGCTCAAAGGTCACTGGGTGCAGAACTAAAAATCCCAGTGACAGTAACATAAAAACAATCTAAACACTTCTGAAGTTGCCTTTGAGTTCAGACTGAAACCACTGAAATTTGGGTGCATTTCCCCTTTCTGTCCACCTCCCTAATCCCTATACTCCTGGTGTTTAGTACTATGTTCACAGTTTGCAAAGCTTCTCTAACTTTTCCTGGGCTCCTGGTTTTCCTGAACTGAAACATTGTGTTAGCACATTAATAGGACATTCGAGTTCCAGTCTTAAGCTGCCCTCTAATGGTCCACTTACTTCTCTAAGGAGAACTAACGGGACCTATTTCCTTCATTCTACTGGAGACATTAAGCTTCACAGTGCATCTTCATCCACAGATCGATAATAGTAGCATTTAAAAATATTTTAATTGAATGAAAACTATGGAAGATGTAGAGGTTATTCCTCAAAGCTGGATACCAAATGAGATCTCACTGGGGTCCTCAATGGGCATGTACTATATTCATGGGGAAAAAAAAAAAAAAAAAAAAAAAAAAAAAAAAATGTGACAGGTCAGAAAATGATCGTAGTTAAGGTGTGGTGTGTTTTTTTTTTGTTGTTGTTGGTGGTGGTACTTTAAAACCAGTCCTATGAAAAATGCTAGAAACCACTGAATTTTCTCTGATGTCCTTAAAATACAGTTTCTCATATTTTTAAGGGAAATTTCTCCTCTTGATATTCCCAGATTATGCACTTTCTTCAAAGTTTGCTTGGGACTTGGAGAAGAATTGAGAAATAGGAAAATTCAACATAATAATTGGGAGCTGTTTCCAGTTTACCGTATCAATTCAATTTCATCTAATCTTTTAAATTACTTTTAATCTATTTGGCTATTTTCTAGTCCTCCATCCGACTAAACACTGTCAGTAGTTTTTATTTTGGAAAGCCTAGAGCAAGCATAAGTAATCAATGTGGAAGGCAAAGGGCCTTGTAAATGAATGCTGTACAAATATCCAGTTCAAATTGGTGATAACTGAGTTCTGTTCTCCCTGTTTTGAACTCTGGCTGTACATTATGGATGCTCCTTTGAAACTTGCAAGTGTCTTATGTGTAAGTACCACAGTTCCACAAATACACTGACTTTTACCGAGCACTTATATTTGCCCAGTTCTAATGTAAGATCAGACAATAAAACCTTTAAATTAGTTGCTAATGGGTCACATTTAAATTCTCAATGCAGTCCACAGATTTGTTTAAATGTCAGAACATTGTCACCTCAGTAAATTGCACTAACTTGGTAGTTTCACCATATATGCATATTACTACATATGACCTTCCCTAATGCACAAGTCCACCATAGTTAGTTAACTAGAGAAATCACTTGTCTATTTCCTAATGTGGCCAAATGCTTTTCTGTACTAAGATTACGTGAAACATCAGTATACTTCATTATGGTAAATATAGGATGAAAAGTCTGTTTCAGTTTCAGGTTATTTTGATACCCCCACACAAATTTTTAAGCCTCATGCTACAGGCCATATGCTGATTTTTAATTAGAGCTGTGAAAAAAAAGTACATCTCATTTTGCAACGATCTTGTACCAGTATTATAAAAAAGGACACAAGGCATGTACCTCACAGAGTTCTTTTCTATGCAATGATCTCAGTATCAGTTTCTGCCATCAGCAGTACATAGGCTGGACTGACTGCCAGCCTTATTCCTGTTAGGACTCAAATGAAAATGAAATACCCAAAAGGATATATAGAGTACAGCTTTCTATATGTGGTTAATTACCAATTAAGAATACGTAGTTGATGGTTAAATACCTGAAAAATCTAAAACTCTCATGCAGCAGTGCTTACCACGTGATCTGCAATGAAAAAGGGCCTGATCCAAAACAGTAAATTTTGTGAAAATATCCCTTTGATACCAGGCTTCTTTGAATCAAACCTTGCATTAAGGAAAAAGACAGGCAATGTTGTTTACATTGTTAAGTACCGCACCCCTGAAAGTTCTGATTCAGCTCTAGTAATACTAACAAGCTTAGGTACTGCAGCCTTATTTTCATGACTAAAATGAGATTTGCTACTCAATTGCCATAAGAAAGCTGCTTCTTAAATAATTCTCAGACTTGTTGGAAGCATTACTGTTTCTTGGCTGCATACACATCTCTTTACAAAAGAAGGTTCCAGAACACAATACTGAAATCCATTTTCCTTCTCTCTCTAAACTGTGTTTTTCCAATATACTGATTTGTACTTGAAGATGCAAGTATATTCATGGAGAGCTGAGACAGCCTACTTTTGGTACCATACCTCAACAATGAGGTGGAAAAGGACATGAGAAATCCCTTGCAATCAGATCATCATCCACATGGAATTTCTCTGTCTCACCTATTTTAAGTTCTTACAGTATCTAAACTGTACATGAACATGCCCTTTCTAACCAATTAGATTTTAATGGTATTCAATTAAATTCAAATTTACACTTTATAAAAATAACTCTAGTAGTAATTTTCTTCATAATATTAAGAATAGTTAGAAGTAGTAGTAACGAAATGTACATTTTTCAAAACTTCACTTTAACTCTTGAAGTAAAAAGATGAAAAATAGCAATATCCCCACCCCACTTGTTTACAAGTTTCTCCATATTTTCTGGCACCATTTAAGTTAGAAGGAATTTAGAACTTCCTACAAAATTCCATGCCATTAAAACCATGCTGTCATAGCCTTTTAAGTTTTATATTTTCTTCACTAGTGATACTGCAGTGCTGGAACTGCATATCTGATTCCTTTCTGTTCTTCAGTGCCTCTCACTATCTGCTAAAAACAAAAAAAACAATCGTTGTGTGATGATCAAAAAATATGAGGCAGACTGGTAAAAACTTTTGTAATCAGTCTGCTGTTCGAGTTTGAACACACCTAAAGCAGACCAGTATTTTCATTCTGTAAATTTTTATTAAATGAAGTAATCAAGCCCTAGACTAAACTGAAATTGTTGCCAGTTTACTTACACAAGATTAAATTTAAGAAAGAATCTAGTGATAATAAGCAAACTTGTTTCACACTGTTTTGATAAAGAACAGAATAAATCCTGTTTATAAAGGGAATTTCATTTTGTGAGCTGGCTCTAAAGAGATGCTACAACACACGCTTTAAAAATTACTTAATGCTTCATTTCTTTCTATGTTTTAAAATAAAAAGTGAATTAAGCATTTCATATTAACCGGAATCCCCCACATTAAGCTGAGTATTATTACAGAAATTGTACATCGTAGGGGGGAAAACCATGACCAAGAGCCAAACTACTGAAACTAATCCAAAAAGAAACATGGACAGCATAGACACGAAAGGTAAACAGCACAGTGAGTTAAAAAATACAATAAGCTTATTTTATAATCAGAAATAAATTTAAAGTAAATTCAATCATCCCTCATTCACTTCCAATGAAGAACGTTATTACAATTAAAAAGGTTGCTCAGTTTGCTTCATATTCCAGATTATTACACTGAATACTTTAAAAATATGTTCTAAATTAATTCTTCAAATATTTCAAACAGCAGTAATTTTCATGGTTCTCCCACACATGGAAATACAGATGTAGCAAAGATCAATTGCAATCTACTTGCTTCTACAACTTCACTATTGCAATTTATATGCAGCTTCTGCTTCACAAGTTATGGGGTACTATCAAGTACAGCCTGTTTTCCTTACAAAATTAGTTTTGCATTTTGGCAAATAGTAAATAAAAATAAAAACAAAATACTTCTGATGTATACAAACAGTAGTATGGAAATAGTTCAACTTGGGTTTCTGAACAAGCTTCCTGAAGACCTGGGAGAAAAGGCTGAAATCTCCAGTAAGCTACATCTTAAAACTGCAGCAGAGAAGACTGCTAATAAGGCTTATTTCTCCTGCTTACTCTAATAAGCAAACAAAAAATAGCCAACAGGCAAAACCAAAAAAACTCGTATTTGCATTTCTTCCTAGAGGCCCTGTTTTCACTGATATACTTAACATGCTTTAAGAATTCAAAATACACTGATTTCTCCTTACACCCCCAAATACCATCACTGGTTGATTAGCATTGAAATAAAAATGGTAATAAATACTAACATGTTAAATAGATGTTTTAGCAATCACAGGATTAGCAATCACAGGAAAGCCAACATTTGCTTAGGTAAATTAATTTGCACTTTCCTCACCTCTCACAGTGCACTGGAGAAATGTGAGAGCAAACGGTAAGTTTCAGAACACTAATCAGGATAGGCACTGCCACTCAATGGTTACAAGAAAGCACAATTTGAACTCAATTTCATTTCAAACTAGTTATTAAGAAAACATCTTTAAAATTCATTAATTTATTAAATACTAGCACAAAGCCAGCTCATGTTGTAGCTAAAATAGCACGTAATAAGGTTTATTTTATACCTCTTCACCAGGATACCACTCTTACCTAATGAGTTCTCATTCCCTTCGCACTGTGCAGAATTTCCTCCAACCCCACACACAACAGTCCTCCCTTACTCCCCCCAATTCCATCCTTTGAACACTGCAACCCCACTACTCCCTCATTCTGACCTCTACACATGCAATATCCTAACATTTTCTGGAATAGCACCTAGAGGAGTTAGCAATAGGTATATACCTGGAAGTGCTTAAAATACTTCTGAGCATTTACTGTGCTAGTCCCACCTGATGATCACATTAAGAATTTAAGTGTAGCTTCTTAGCAAACATTCGACACCATATCAAAGACAGTAATTAATACTTAATGAATTCTGTATCAGCCTACAGATACCCAACTTCTGATGTTCTCCAAAAGAGACATAATACAGTTTTGTTTAGATGATACATTTATTAAATTAGAATGAAAAAGTTATTGTATTCTAGAGTGCAAGAAACACATTTGGACACTGGGCCTCAATACAGAGAGAAACAATGTCTTCAGAATTATTACAGCAAAAAAACATCCTCTGTACAGTATTACAGATCAACCAAACAAGCAATAACATTTGTAAGGGAGAAAACATTCAGTACCATCAGCAGATGCAAACAGCAGTAGAGAAGAAAGCAGCAAGGATCTAGCTAGACAAAAAATGTTCCTATCTTTAGCAAGTTCAGGTTCTTGGCAGTACTCAAACTACTACTAAAAGCATTAACTTTTAGCAGACACCAGTCTTACATCTGGCTTTGGCTCCAAGCTGCTTGAAGCTGTTGAGCAGAAAAGCAGTGTCAAACAGTATTATCCCACTTGCATTTCATCAAAAGCTACAATCATAATGAGTGACAGTTTATCTACATCAAGAAACAGACTTTTGGTTCCAATGCCTTCATTTCACAGACCCCAGAAAAACCAATTACTCCCTGCCTTTTTTCATCTCTCCAATTCACACCTGACAATGAGCAGTTTGACTGAGAGGATATGTACGTGAAAAAGCCAAGTAGGCTCACAATCAGTGTTTTGTTCTATTTTTAAAGAGCAAAACATCTTGAAATCAGAATTTCAGCTATAATGCTCAATTAAATCAAGACAAATCCCCAGAATATTTAAGTGTAGTTTAACATGCAGAAATCCCTCTACTGGCCATATCGCTCCTACATGTCCAATCTTCAACTCATACCAAACCTGTTTTGCCTAACAATTACATAAAACAAGCCACCAATACCAACAAAAAGAACTAAGAATAGGAGCTATAGCTCGCTCAGAGGCCTGGAACTTTGTACATGAGTAAGTCCAGCTAACATTCTCACTTATCTCTCCTGATTGTTAGAATTGAAAGGTGTTTATTCTCTGCTTGAAATAGAGCTGTAATAGGATGCAGTACAATTTACCAGCCATTAAGTTGAACCACAACTGGTTACTTTTATAAAAAGCTGTTATAGCAGATCCCAACATTTAAATATAAAAATTTAAATATATACATTTTCCCTGAATTGTTCCATCCCTATCAATTCATGCAGAGTAAGTTAGAGCAAGGGACTTTTCCTGGACATAGCTAAGCATTAGATCTTTACCAAGATTTACCCTCTTGATTAATGATGTCACAAGTCTCTGTGCTATGAAGATAAAGACCAAATACCTCCACACCTATTCAACCACAAAATTTACAGTGATTGCAGGGAACGTACAAGACTAGTTTCTTGATGAACACCCGTTTTAGTTTAGAAAAACAAGATGTGGTGACTCTACTACTAAAGCACAAAGAAACTTCAGCCTTGAATCTCATTGTTGAAATACAATGGGAAGATGTATAGACATTTAGGCTCTCAAAGGTAAATTTAAGACCATAGGGGATTTGTAACAAAACGTATAATTGTACTTTATGAAAAGACAGCTTTAAAAGATCAGGAACTGGGATGATTTTTGGTACTATATTTTAAAAGTTTCAGTATCATTTTTAATCATAAAAAAATAAATATTCATACTCTACCATCAGTGCTACCAAAAGGCTTCTTAAATGTAGGTGGGAAAATCAGCTTTTCAGCAGTTATGAAAAAGAATATTTTAAGTGTGGGACATGCAACAAAGTGTGGGAAGAAGAGAATTAGGATCCCTTTTCCCTATTCCAAACCTGGCTTTAAAGTTCTCATGAATCACTCAAGAGCCTGGATTTCAAGTGTACATTCATTCCAACTCTTGAAAATATAAAAGAGTATGGCTATCATAGAAAGTATTTGAACACAAACAATCAAAAAGATAAAACAGCAACATTGCACATCATTGGAAAAAATAAACTGGTGTATACTACTTAAAGTGCATTACTTTACCATCTACACAAAGACACTGCAGAAACTTAACCAACTGGTAAGTTGGTAACTGGTGAGTTCTGTAACATTCTGCAGTTCCAAGATGAACTGTTATCTGAAGAATTAACACTAATAATAAATACAAGCAACCTCTAACCTCCTCGGAGGATCAGACTAATTCAGGTATGTTACATTGTCTCCCACAAAGAATTTATTTCTATCTGCATCAAATCGTAATAAATTGGGTTGGACCAGATGACCTCCAGAGGTCCCTTCCAACCTCAGCCATTCTGTGATTACAGCAACCATAATTAGTAAGTCACTGGGCAACTCATAATGCCATTCAAAGATTCTGAAGCTATTTTTTATGCTTCTGATTTCAAATTACATGAATAGAATGTAATAGTTTTTCCTAATATAATAGATTATAACTTTGCTGAAACATAAAGAAGCCAGATCATAGATTTTTCCTTTTTTTTTTTTTTTTTTTTAAATAAATGACAATATTGTAAGTAGTTCTTTACAGCTTCATTAATTTCTCAGGTACAAAATCTTTCCTTCTGCACTCATGTTTTTGAATAGCCATGGGAACGCAGAAGTAGTAGTACTTAAGAGCGCAATTCGCAGTGGGAATACATTAGGGTTCTGTTCTCTGCTACAGCAGTACAGACCATCTAAGTTGAAAAGTTACCTGTTAAGATTTTACAGATACATGACCATACTATATTGCAGGATAAAGCTCCAAAATACACACCAGCTAACATACTGCCTTGGTGCTTGATGACTATATCAAAAGATGGTCATTACAAATAGCAACAGTGTAACCTAAACATTTAGCTTATTTAAAATCAAAAAACTTCTATCAATCAAAAACAATTGAAAGTATCACAGCAATAACTAACCACCACAGGACAAGGAAAAGGCCTTTCTTTTAATTTCTGGCAGAAACAGGTTGCTTGATTAAACCTAAATACTTTAACAAATTCATTATTTTTAAAAAGCAAACCCTTCAATGGAAAAGCAATTTTTTTTCAATCTAACGAACAGTAGTAAATCCTGTACTGCATAGAGTTACTTTTTAAGAAGAAGTTTTTGAAAAGGGGGAGAGAAAGGAAAAAAATCAGCATTACTTCCTATCCCCCATCAGAATACAGCCACACAGGGCACAGCTGATAGTGAAGATGCTTCAATGCTGTACTGTAGGGCATACACTAAACTGAGTATGTATAGGTAGAGAAAGAAGGTGAAAAGATCCAAATGTCCAAGGAGGAAAGGGGGTATAATCTTCCACGTAGGATGCACTAACAGAAAACTGTTAGGAAATTCTTCCTCTAGCTAAATCCCTGGCTTGGCAAGTAAAAATAAGTGGCATTGAGGGCAGGGAGAATGCAGGAAGTGGGGATTTATGATTCTTCAGCCATCTGAAGCAAGGAATTGATAGCTGCATTCTTGTTCCCCCTCTGAGCTTCTAACACTGAGCGGATAACTTCTCTGTCCATGTTGGGAAACATGTCCTGGATAGACTTCAGGTCCTCTTCGTTACACAGGTGCTGAGGATTGACTGCAGGAGGTGGTATTGCCACAGGTATCATGTCTGGATTGCAGACTGCAGGCATCCCTGCACACAGAAAAAACACAACACAAGCATGTGAGGAAAATTAATGATTCTGAAGAAGAAAGGGGCTCATCCCTCCCCACTAACCCACCTTCTTCAGCATTTTTTTTTTTGCCATCTCTTTTCCAGAGTAGATTAAAGACTGTTGCAATCAGAACACATTTTTTTAGAACTGGACCTCTGTCCAAGTTATGTTCCAAAAGCAATATGGTAACAGGTACAGCTCAGAATTAGATACAAGCTGTATTAAACAGGTTTATACATGAATCACTAACCAAACCCTAGACATACTTAGGTCCTACGGTGTGATGAACAAGGTATTTTTACTTCAGCATTATACATGACTGATAAGTAGACATTCAATGAATGCAATCTCTGTTGCATTAAAAAGGAAGTTAGGTCCACTAACAGACTGGACCATATTCGGAAATAAATCTTAAGCACATGTTTTTTCCTGGTTAAAGTTCCATCTAGTTCAGCCTGCAAAGTCACAAGGTAGCAAAAAAGCAATCCCTCTTATGCCCATAGGGGTACACAGTTTTCCCTGTCCCTTTGCCAGAGTGCAAAATTCATGTGACGTTTTTCATGAACTTTATTGCTGTGTGAAATTAAAGCACTGTTGGTTTATAAAGACAGTTTTAGAAAATGGGGTTTTGAATTCTGATTAAGAGAATTACTAGAAAAAGGCCCTTTTCATCACTTGACAAGTTCTACCACTAATTCAGACTAGATTTGTTGCTGAAAAACTACCACTTGTTTTTATAGAACTGAAACCAAGTATAGTAGTACATTTAGAGGATTTTATAATTTCTGAAAATAGCCTATTTCACTAAAAGCCAGCCTTATCTTAGTCTTGCATTTTTATGCATTACTTCAGTTCTGCCGTATTGTTTTTAAAATAGGGCAAGAAGAACTACCTGCATCTAGATGCAAACATGGCACCAATTCATAACTCAGCACAATAAAGTCTTCACATTTGCTCTCTACTCCCTTTCAAACATTTTATCCACTTTTTTGACCGCTATTCACCTGATATTTTCATGGAGTAGTCCACAGTAATTCAAAGATCTGTATGTGTAGCAATAGTCAATCAAAAAAGCACCACCAAGTATTTTATTTTTACCACTTATTTTTATCTTTACACATAATTATGTTAAAGTATGTCACTGTGTCCCATTCACTTAGTCCCATTTACTTAGACAACGTGACAGAGACCATATCATCCTGACCTACACACAGACTCACAATTTGTAAGCTGTGTGCTTTTCTTGTGCAACCACGTCAACTCCTCCTAGAGTTTATCTCAGTGGTTTTTGTTGTTGTTTCTAAATCAAAGACTTCTAATCTTCATAGGTTTTAATTAGCTCATTGTTTATCATGAAAACATTTACCCCAGAACTGTTTCTCAATAAATTTCAGCTAGCTATCCTCCACTCATCTAGAAGCAAAACTACATCAAGTAATAGATTACATATGATATTTGGTTCCCCCCCAAAAAAAACAAGAAACAATACCCAGTAAATGTTATCTTACCTGCATTTTCTTACTGATCATCTTATTAATTACTTGTAAACTCTAGGTTGGATCAGCTAAACACATCTGAATCAACTCTGGTTGACAATATACTGTAATTGAATATAGTTTGACTGTGTATTGCAATTGTGATTTTACTCAACGTACTTTCTTCAGTTTAGACTTCCATCCTATCCAACTTGACACAGTGGTGCATTACTGAATTGTAAAGTGTCTCCATACTAATCAATCTTCTCTGACTTAAAAATTCCTCTTGTAATCTTCTCAAGCTTTGTTAGAAGTAAAAAAAGGAACCTAGATGCCTGAAGCCTAGGGTACAGGCTGCATCTATTTGAAAAGGTTCACACTGGCAACGAAGTACAAGCCCCCTCTCACTCTAATTTTATTACCCACACACTGGAACCACATATTTGCCCAGCCATATGCATCACACCCCTACCAAGGATATCTATACTTTCTTCCACAACAACCTACACTTTGGCTCTAGAGCTTCACATGGCGTTTCAACCATGGTCCCTGGGATTCTGTTAAGCACTGTGAGATTGTTTGAACAGCTGGCAAATCAGACCATGATAGTACCTCAGAGGCAATCCACAAAGCAGTCCTCACCAAAACTATGAATAACACTCTCTATTCAACCACATCCAACAGCACTTCATGTTTGCTCTTCTGTAGCTTCAACACTCAACTCTCTCCTCACTCTTCCTACCAACGATCTAGACGTATAAAAATGTGAACAAAGATGTGTGGCCTCAAAAATAAAGTTGAAAAGTACCTGAAAGAACAGAGCAATACAAGTTATGCTTTACTTTTAACCTCAGCTTCCTAATTTTCTTCAGTAAGTCATCAGCATGCAAAGATTATCCAACTATCAGCTTGCGTAAGAACTGTCCATAAAAAAAGGCCTGTTTAAACCATTAACCCAAATGAAACATCAATTCTCAGCTACCACAGCATCCTATAGCTTACAAATAAAGTTTCCTGGTTTTTGACATTTATGACAAGACACTGAAGGTCACACAATTTTGTTACTGCTTTTATCAAAGCAAAATAATTGTGAGACCAAACATCTGCACAGGCAACCTACTATTTTCAGTCTGAACACTTGAATTTAGAGACAAGATGTCTCCTCAGTATTGATCTACATTAACAATTTTAAAACTCCATTTTCCTCAGCTCTTATATTAATATAATTATTTAATATTCTCTACATTCACACTATATACAAATGTAAGAACCACAGTGATATTTAACAAATATTTACCGCGGTAAGTGCATACTTTTCATGAAGCTCAACATTCAAGCTATATAATTACCAATTTGAAGAGTAGCTTGCCTTTTTTCCCCCTTTTTCTATTGTTTTCCCCACCACAGACTAAAAGCATCCATCATTTCTGATTTACAAAATAGTAAGCCTCAAACAAACTTAGACACTACATAATTTAACATACATACACAATTATCAGACAATAGTTAAAATATACTTCAGATTTTTCAGTGTTCAGTAAAAAGCTGCCTTACATATTAAGCAGCTCGTTCCACTAACAGTGGAAGACAAACTAACCCACATTAGCATCCTCTATAAATAGAACCCAATGCTCCTGTGTTGCTCTCAGGGACTAAGTTCTATAAATCAGAAGAATGGAGCGCTGTTTTCTAGTTCAGTGAAACGGCAACGGCAAACATGCTGGCATAAGCAATGGCATTCCAATAAATGAAATGAGCATGTCAATTGCTACAAGCAGCAATGAAGCATCAAAGCCTTAATAAGGTAAACTTTTTCCACCTGCACACAAGGCATTACACACTTATTTTGTTGTTCAGTCAAATACTCCATGTAATAGCTCATTATTACTGTCCCATGCACAGATCTTTCCAAAATAAACTCAGGAACCTCCTCAGAACAAGTTCTTTAAATTAAAGAAATCAGCACCTTTTTTTTTTTTTTTTTAAATCATATTCAAACATGATACTTGCTTCAGAAAAAACACTTCTAAAACTAAAAAAAAGATGATGGCATCCATAAAGTATTTCTTATTCACAAACTGCCAGGTAAAATGAAGAGTATGGACCCACAGAATTTGTACAATTCCACTGCTCTGATGAAACTAAATACACTGCAATAGCCACACCAGTTTTGTTTACAGCATTCTTCTGAAATTCAGAGCATCAAGAAATGACATATTTCACAAGACATAGTTCTGGAATTTTCTGAACATACTTGATAGAACACCAGTGCCTGTATTGAAGGATGTCACAGTATCTTTGCACAATTCAAAGTCAAATGTTTCATAGTAAAGCAAGCCTAAATGAAGAAAAACTTATTTTCTGTAACGTAATTCACCTTTAGAGTTCATTCAAAATTATATCAAATGCTTAACTTCACATGAATCTAAAATAGATGTGTATGAAAGATGCATACTGATGAAAAAGTGTTACTGTTTTTGGGGAAAAAAAAAGCTCATTTAAGAATAACAGAAGGTAATTGACAGGCTGTCTTGTCAGAATGTCATTGCAGAGCTGAGTTCTTCACTTCCAAGTTTACAAGAAGTCATGACACTACCTCCTTCTCCTAGATCTCACAGTAGCAGAACAACTGCAAGATTAAAGTCTGTCTTCCAGGAAACCAGTACTGTTATTTAAAATATCTCACTAGCATCAAACAATTTCAGAAGAATAATCGCATCTTATCCATCAACACCATCACCAATTGCTTTAAGCCTTATAGCTTGATGCTGAGCAGAAGACTTTAAGGATTTTCCCCACAGATTAGAAGGGCTTTAACAATTTCACGAGATGCATTAAGTTATTCTATTGTGACATCCAAGTGGCAATACCTTGTGATACAGTCTGCTGTAACGTAAATACAGCTGCCTACATTAATTCATGCAAAGACTCAGGTAAATGAGGATGGGAGTGAGAAAAGAGCTTGGAAACTTACCCAAAGCAAAGTACTCAAGCCCTATAGACAGGTGGAAATGAAGGGACGAGGGAAAAGGGATAAGACACGGGAAAGAAATATTAATCTATTTTTAAAAGAAAATGAACCATTCAGTTTCTAAATGCAAAAGTTGGATAAACTGAGGTAACTGCATAAAAACTAAATTACCTACTATCAAAACCAAAATGCTGCTAGGGATTCAAGTCCCACAACTAATTTGCTTCAGCACTCTGAACAAGCTTCTCAGTGTGCTGTTTCTACAGAAATAGCAATTAGAGGGAACAGAAAATCAAAATAAGCTAATAGGTGTTTTAGCAAGGATTATATTTTATAGTCCAAAAAGGACAACATACATCCATGGTGTTGTAACATATCAACACCATCATGAACTAACCCATGAAACCCAATACTGACACCTAAAGGTGTAATGTACATAGAGGTACAAGTTTACCTCAATGGAACTGATATGCTGGACTGACCTTTTTTTTAAACCTACTTCTTATGCAGGTGTTTTAAGTCATGTGCAGACACATTTCCTACGTATCCCATTGGAAAAAAAAAGATCAGAAATACAGGGTCATTGAACCAACTTTGTTCAGCTTACTGCCTTTCACATCCTATCACAGATCAAGTTGGACTGTAAGCAAGCAGCATGCCTCTATGGATTTTACAGTGCTAAATCCACTAAATTTTAGAAAAGGCAAGTGGAAGAGTATAGAGAAAGCCAACTATTAGAAGCTTAAAACAGAAGTTCAGGTTTTCCCAAACCCATCCCAGAGATACCATCCATGACAACTATAGCTTGTAGCAACTAGCATCATCATCAAGATGAGTTTTTAATTTTTAAAATTTTCAAAATGAATCAACACCATACAAGAATACACCAAGGTTATTTCTGCTTTCACCACAATCTCATCCCTACCATAAAATGTGGGGAAAAGACCAACACATTACTTGCGCTAGCATTTCAAGCCTCATCTGCTTACCACAGTGTCTAACTGCTTGCTGCTACTATTCACCTCCGTGTGTACGATAGAGTGTAAGTAAAATAAATTGCTTTCAGTTTAATTAGAAAATTAGTTATCATGTATGCTAAGTTCTGAACAGATTATTCTGTCACCCACAGAAAAAAAAAAAAAAACGTTTGGCCTTCATGACACAGCTAAATGTGACTTAATACCATCTCACTGTAAAGTTCAATTATTTTGGACAATTTCCACAAATCAGTGTTACACTGTTCTGGATAAGCATTCCAGTCCACCCACTGAATCTATTTTTCATCTTAGACAAGATTTAGATTCTGTCTTGCCCACCAGCAGAATTTCAGATGCAATAGGTTACATTCAGCACTGCTCTTCCACTTTTCTCAAGGAAACAAATAGAACTTGCTTATTGACTATACTCATTTAAGTGGACAGGCTAAAAACTGGAACTGAAAAGATGGGAAGGTAAATTTATTCCTGCGGAATATGCTGATGTCCTACCACTGCCTTTCTTTAAGTAATCAATCTTAAAAAGAGAAAAATCCCTGTACAATATTCCAAAGAAAGTATACCAAGAGTTTCCCCAGAAGATACAGTCAATTCAGCTTGTCAGAGGCCAGTTGTTTACACAGACACAATCATCTTCCTGAAAGAGTTTACAGAATCAAGGGGGAAAATCTAGTTTAGGACACAGAAAACACTGCGACAATGCTACATGTCTTCCAAGATGTACTGTCAGTTCCATTTATCATTTGAAATTACCTTTATTAATTTTTATATTAAATTCTATAATTACATTAGGGTCAATAACATAATTACCCATGTAATTACATGGGTCATTAGCGAACAGGCAAAACCTTTAAAAACTCACAGTGCTTTGAGAAATTTTCATGGTGGCCACTGAAATTCTGGAACAGCAAACAAAGCACAGTAATATTCAAATTTTTATCAAAAAATATAGAAAATCTAACTAGACCAAGGCTGGCTTATAGTAAGTTAGTTTGGCATTTGTACAAGGAAGTACATTTGAGCTTTCTCAGAACAAAGAGTTCTAACGGAATGATGGGACTTCACAATGTTTTAAAAACACGAGTTACAGAATCAGGAAGAATTTTTAATAAAGGTTATCGTAACAGTAACTAAAACAAATATGCTGCATCTTTGCTGAAGGGAAATACTCCAACATACACATCAATAAGACTGCTACGTAAAAGATAACATTCATATGTAACACCTGACCTTTTATCAATCACATGCACTAAACATAAGTTGCTTGTTCACTTGTCCAAGACAATTTAATAAAGTATACCTGAAAATAGTCAAGGCCAACACAAATTTACAGAACGCCAAGATACACCACTGTACTTTTTCAACTCCATGGGTTGAGTTTCAGTTTTACCTCTTCAGCTGGATGTCAAGTTTCAGTTGTATCTGAAACTGGTCTCTGCTTCATTTTCACTGATCAGTCTGACTAGCCCAGTAATTTTGCTATGTTAATATTGTTGGTTTGATCTGTTAAAGAAATTCTATGGTTCTATTGTACTACTATAGGTACCGCCCCAGTGATTAATTTTCATTTAACCACACACAAGATACTAAGTTTGAAGTTCTGTAACTGTTTCAGTACATAGGGATGGGATGAAGCTAAAAGTAAAAAGATGCAGCATCTAATTCAAACACAGAAATGCTACACAGAAGTCTGGCTTACCACAACAGAAGCATACTACAGGATACACACACTAATTTAGACTATTTAGACTATTGGCCAAAAAAGACTTAACTCCTGAGAATTAAACTATAGAGATGAAAACACATTAAATGAAGCATACTGCATGTTTTACATCAGGCAGTAGAGCATATAGCAAAACCTTTCCATGTTTTGCTTTAATTTAACTCTGAAAATGAAACAAAGTATTATTCCTTAAGTTACACATCCTCTATAGTGGAGGTTTACTTTTGAATTTAAGCTTCATTCTCTCTGATCAGGGATTGACTCTAGAAAAGAAAAATCTGTTGCGTCAGATCTGTGTCCCATACACTAACATTCATATATAAATGTATGAAAAGAAACTCAAAATACATTGATTACAAGATTGTTTTCCCTTAGAAGTATGTATCCTGCTGAATTCATGTATGAACTGGATCTTTTAAGGGCTCTAAGTAAAATAAAAAAAAATGAACTTCACTTACCTGTTACCTAGGTAAGGCAAACACATGGTTATTTATACACTTTATGCTTCTCATCTTTGACAGAAGAATTACAAAACCTAAAGTCAACATATCTTTCAAGTCCACAACTTAATTCACACAGGCCAAGACAACTGACATCTGCTTTAGCTTGCCTTGGCATATTTCCACATCTCAGAGCTCCCTAACATTTCTCATTCAGAATGCTACAGAGCTCATGTGCTGTGTATCAAGTTTCCAGAGTAACTTGAAGGACCACAGAAAGGACGATCCCTTCATAGTTTATTTAAGCTGCAGTTCTGACAGCAGAAATCGTTTGGTGCACTTTCTGAAGCCTGAGCAGTTTCTCACCTGGATTGCCAGTATTTAAAAGCACAAGATGTATTACAGTGTGGCCTGCCAGATACTTAGATATGCAATGACCAATAAATCTAAATTATATATGCAGAAAGAGTAGCCTTCAAGCTACTTGTTCTGACTTTATTGCTATTTTAATCCATTTAGCCAAACTTATGCAGCTCTCTTAAACAAGGTACAAGACTGAAATCAGACCTACACATAATTCACTTGCTTTTCTCTCAAAAAAATACAATGGAAAAATGGTCAAAGTCATTTATAGCTTCACCTTACATCCTGAAAAACAATAGAAGCTTGGTACCTATCTCTGTAAAACCCTTTATCTGAAGTTTTATGAGCATTCAAGGAAAAAACCATACCTGCTATAGGCACATATCCCACTCCTTGCTGGTATACAGTAGGCATCAGGACCACTGGCTGGGGCTGCATCATCATGGCTGCTGGCAATGACTTGACCAAAAAAAAAGCACAACAGGAAAAAAAACATATTAAGGAAATATTATTATTAATTAAACAATTCAACTAAAGTGAAAAAGGGAAAGGGGAAAAGGGAGGGGGAAAGGAAATAACAAAACAAAACAAGTAAAGGCTATGTGGAAGTGCAGAGGAAAGAAATTACTCTCTACTTCCCACAAATGAGCGATGCTTGACCACGTCCTTGAAGCAGGGCCTCAATGCACGTAGCCGGTGTTCGGGAGGAAGACAGACGTCTTCACAACAAGAGCCCACCCCACCCTTCTTCTTCCTTTTTCCACCTTTTATTGCTGAGTGTGATATCATATGGTATGGAATATCCCTTTGCTTTAGGTCAGCTGCCCTGGTGATGTTTCTTTCTCACTTTTTGCCCACCCCCTAGGAGGGTCAGAGAGAGTCCTGATGCTGTGCCAGCACTTCTCAGCAGCAGACACTACACTGGTGTGATACCACTGCTGTCCTAGCTACAAGTGCAGAGCGCAGCACTGTATGGGCTGCTGCAGGGAAAGTTAACATCCCAGCCAGACCCAGTACAATATTAGAACAACTCCGTGGGGGCGGGTAGGCAACATGACTAGAACAGCAATTAAAACAGCATTTGTTAAAAGCTATATTGTGATACAACTATGAAATACAGGATTTCAATATGACTGTAATAAGGCCTACCTGATCTATATAAAGCAAATTCTCTAGCAAATTAACTCAACTACTGCCCTTTTAATTTACAACCAATTTGAGTGTAAATCAGCATAAGCACAACATATCAAACTATCTTTTCACAGCAGCTTGATAAAACTGGCCACTGAAAAATTATTCCTGAATTTTAAAAATGGCTTTATTGGTTTTCTTATTTCACAAGAATAAAGCATATGCTGTATTCATCAAATGAAAACTTAAAGCAAAACTGAATTCTATTAAGAGTGATATACCGCTTCTAGAAGCAAATACTAGATCAAATCAATTTTTGAGGTAAACCAGTACTTTATTTAAAGTATCAGTTCAAGTATATCCCCTTTTACTACCACAATTCCTGTTTACTTTGATCCTGGACAATATTAGCAGGTCACATTCTCTGTGTAGCACATTCACTTGCAGACAGTTTTAAAGGTTAATAAAAAATCCTTTATCCTACGGGTGAAGGGAAGAACTGTTCAGCTCTGGGGCCAAATGTGAATCTTGAACAGCACCTGTTTGCTCTTGTGCACTCAGCAGCAACCTGGAACTTCTGATCATGTGCATGCATATTAGGAAGCATTCAGGGGTGACCATGCTATCCAACTACTTATGCCAAAGATGACAGGCTAGAGAACAGCCCAGGAGCTACTAAACAGGTAAGTTAATAGTTCAAGACCAAATGAACAAGAACAGAAGTAAAAATTGCAGTCATCAGAAAGAGCAATCAAACTTTCCAGAAAGACTTAAGACAGAAGAGTTGTCATTAGTTCTCCTTTTAAATTGACATGTCTTTCTAAGTATTTAAGGGCAGGAACACAGAAATTATCTGAATGTTTTAATAATTACAAAACCAAATAAGTATTAATTTACCACCTCATCAAGGAAGCACTGCCTTAATTAGTATTTTTGTCTGCTCTTCCCAAAGGTAAGTATAATTATTTTAAACACTAATACAGGCACACAAAAAATAGTAAGATATAATGGAAATACTTCTACTTTAACTCAAAAATACCCCCTTCTGTAATCTCTCTTCTCACTCCTAACTTATCTTACCGTGTATGACATCACCAGATTAATCATTCCTTCTTTGTCATCACCCTGCCTTCCACTCAGGCTATACCATTCATCCTCCACATTTCCTTGTTTCAGAGACTCAGGAATTGTAATGTGCGTCCAAGCAATGCGGTCATCCATTGAAAAGGCTCGCTGAAAGGGAAAAAAATCTGAAGTAGATTCTTGACTACTGATTCTTGATTCTTCAGTTTTATGCTATTATATTTTGGCAGTTTTATTTTATAATTATTACTTCTGAAATTATTCTATTATTCTATAAATACCTATTGAAAGAGTAGGTAAATTACTAAAAGAGTAAGAGGAGGAAATTACTAAAGAGTAGGTGTTTTAACCATCTCCTTTCCAATTGGGATGAAGGGAGCTTTGTGTTCTTATGAACGATGGATTGCTTTCTTATGGATGATAGATCAATAGCAGTTATTTAACATTTAAAAATTGAAAATCTTCAGCACAACACTTTTAGAAGTACAACTTACTAACATCAGCATAGCGTGTGGGAATTTAGTCACATCGTGTCACTCCATGTTACCTTACTGCTATCTATCTGTACATGTTATATATATATGTCACAGGACAGACCACTGTCTGTCTCCTCTCAGTCTCTTCTTCTCTAGGCTGAACAAACCAATTGACCTCAACTGCTCCTCATACGTCTGCCCCTCCTCTAGACCTATCACCACCTTTGTGGTGCTCCTCTGTACGCTCTAATAGTTTTATCTCCTTCTCATACTGTGGTGCCCAAACCTGCACACAGTGTTCAAGGTGAAGCCACCCCTGAGTAGAGCAAGACAATCCCTTCCCTTGATCAGCGGAGCAGTGCTGTGCCTGATGCACCCCAGGGTGCAGTTGGCCTTGTTGGCTGTCAAGACACTCTGCTGGCTTGTATTCAACTTGCTGCTGACCAGAACCCCGAAACCCCTTTCTGTGGGGCTGCTCTCTAGCCTCTCAACCCCCAGTCTGTACATACGGCCAGGGTTGCCCTGTCCTTGGTGCAGAATCTGGCACTTATTCTTGTTAAACCTCCTACAGTTAGTGATTGCCTAGTGCTCTAGTCTGTCAAGATCTCTCTGCAAGGCCTCTCTACCCTTGAGGGAGTCAGTAGTTACTCCTAATTTAGTATCATTTGCAAACTTTCTTAGTATGCATTTAAGTCAGGTGTCCAGATCATTTCTAAAAAAAATGAAGAGAACTGGCCCCAAAACGGAGCCCTGGGGAATCCCACTAGTGACTGGCCACCAGCCTGCTGTAACCCCATTTACTAGAACCCTTTGAGTCTGACCCGTCAGCCAATTGTTTGTCCATTATATTATGTATTTGTCTAGCTCTACGCTGGACATTTTGTCCAGAAGGATACTGCGAGAAACAGCATCAAAACTTTTTTTTCCTTGCCTGAATTGACGTAAAACAAACAACAGATACAGAAATATTTTACATAGTAATTCAAGTCTCCATCTGATTAATCAGCCAGAATGCAGAAGGTTCTACCTGTAAGGCAGAAGGTATGTAAACAGGCCTGTATCTGTAAATGACAATCACTTGTGAGCAGTCAACACACTACTAAGTAAGAATCAGCTCCTGCTTATACTGTTAAAATAGGCTGTGAACTCCAGTGATTCAAGAGTAGATAAAGGACTGATGTGCCACCCCTGTCGCAGCAATGAAACAAACTTCAACGAAGTCATAGCCTCTTAGATTATCTGGGAAGGCACATTTGCGCTAAGTCAAAGTCAATATCCTGAACTGGAACAACTGAGGAGGCCGCACATGTTACCTGCTGCCAACAACAACAACTAGCAGAAGAACGTACTAGAATTCAAGGTAGTACTACTCTTCTAGGTAACCTTTGTAGAGCAGATTACCTAACTGAGCTGTTAATCCGATGTACTTAATCTCTAAGAAAAATCAAACTGTTCACAAGGTAGGAATTTATTAACACTGTGTGTTAAGTAAAACATATGCAAGAGCCTACATGCCTACCATACTGGCCTGAATTTCATTCCCAGATCTAAGTTATGTTTCTGCTAATAAATTCCAGTGACTACACGTGATATATATGACTGGTTTATTAGCAATTACGAGCTTGCATATAAACTCTTTCTGGATTAGAATAAAAATGAAAAAAAATTGACTAAACCAGCATTGTATAAACATGCTATTTAATAGGAACATAACAGAATAAAAGGCGACAGAGCATTTTAATAGTGAAAAGTAACTTAAGACACTCCTCAGACTATTTTGCTTCTCCTTCTTTGCAGGAAGCCCTGCCTCAGCTACCAAGCTGTGGCATTCTTGGGGCAGAGCAAAGCCTTATGCACTGATCTTGGGATTCTGAGAAAACTACATCATTTTCCGGAGAGCACAGCTAAGAAACAGCCTTTGCTAACTCAATCCTACCTTCCAAGATTCTACTCAAACCTCAGCCCAAACAGGGGGTGAAAGAGAGAAAATACACTCATTCTGACCTCATCAAATATCTCTAGGTAAAAAGAATCCACACCCGGGGGAACAGTGCACTGAATAACTTTGTTCCAGCGGGGGTTCTTGGCTCCATTATGTGCTGTGGGGGTTTCATACACAGCATACCCCAGACGTATTCGACAGTATGGATCCATGCGGGTCATTCCATAGTTCTTTGCCAATTTTGCCTGAAAGAGAAATGAACCTTTAAGTGTATAACGTTTACACTAACTTGTGAAGTAATAATTAGTAGTTTACAAAGAGAATAAGAGGACCAAGCAAAGCACTATAATGAATTGTAATGCCAACGACGGAGAGTCTTTAAGAGAATCTTTAAAAAGAGATTCTCCTTTCAAACTGTCTGCTGTAGAAAACACTTCAGTTATGGTGAAGACGATTAAGTTATTTAATAAAAAACAACAGATGCACGATTATAAGAAAAGTTCAATTTTTGCCTTGGTTTTTGCCATCCAATATGCAGTTACAAGCTTCATGTGATAGGTAACCTATCCTCTTCACCTGAAGTACTTTTGAAGGATGAAATACAGAAATACAGTAGCTTCAAGAATATCACAAGGTTTTCGTCACAAAATAAATTCAATTCAGGTAAAATCTAGTTATTTATTCTTTTCAGAGATAAAACATGATCTGATGTGTGCAATTGTTAATTTGCCCACTGAACTAAGTAATAAATTCTATGCTACTACAAAGATGCAGTATATAATCAGAAGATATCCAACTTCTGTTGTAACAGAGGAACAGGAAAAAAAACAAGTTGATAACAGTCCTAAAGACAACACTGAGTACTGCTGCATGGGTGCGCCAAAGTAGAAATTAAAATTTGACATGTTTCTGGCTTGTATGAAGTAGCCTTTCTTTTCTTTCAGAAAGAAAAGTGACAAAGTGGTACCTATGTCTCCCACTGGCAGGAGATTTAAAGAGTTCAAACAGTTGAGACTTGCAACAGATTTAGTCACAACAGGTGTAGCTCCATCCTGGAAGGCCCTTTACTCCTTCAGGGTACACGCTAGTTCAGTAATTCACATATTAGCACTGGTGAGAAATATCTCACACTGTTTCTTGTAAGTCTGGCCTTTGCAATTAAAGTAGAAAAGTTAGCACCCAGACCATGCTTCCCTGTCGACTCTGAAGTCCAGAGATTAAAAAGCTTACCATAAGGCGTTACCCAAAGAAAAAAAGAGTATTTGAGTTACTAGACTGACAGATGCGTATATAATCAATTGTGCTTAGATAAACTCATCACTATTTCTGTGTATCTTCAAGAAAAAAAGCTGTATATACCTTCCAAAAAAACATTTTCTGATCTCTCTCCAGTTTATTAGTAGCAGAATCCATGCATGTACTTAATCAACAGGTATTTAAATAAATACAAAATACTTCAACAGCTTTTCGTGCTCCACAGGTTAACTGTGCCACGGTAAGTCTCCTATCCAGAGTACCACATGCCTTAATATGCAGCCAAGATTGCTGCAGCAATCTTGCATGAATTCCCAGGCAGGCACAGAAGACAGTTTTGGGACACCATACAATCTGCCATTAGTGAAGCCATGTTGGCTGTCATCAATCACCTCCTGATTTTCCACATGCCTTAGCATAGTTTCCAGGAGGATCTGCTCCATGATCTCGCCTGTCACAGAGGTGAGTGAGACTGACTAACTGTTAACTGCCTGGGTTTTCCTTGCATGGGTTGTGAAGGAAGAAACTGACCACTGAAGGATACAGATAGAAAGGGAGGAACGACACCTATTTTCCTGTGAGACCCTGTGGTTTTCCTCCCCTGTAAGGACCTCACCTCGCCATTAAAGCTATAACCATACTCACACTATACCAGTCTTCATGCTAAAATTTGAGGCTAAACAGATCTTTGGTATACTTTTAGAAAAATGACATGAAAACTGCACTTGTAAATAGATGAGGCGTGTTAAGTTCATGTGAGGGACATACAGAAACATGAAGATAGAAAAAATGTTAAGAACTCACTTCCTATACACAAGTAATTTAGTAACTGAAATTCCAACAGTCTTTTATCGCCATTGATGGAAAAGGATTAAAGTTTGTTTCACAAAGATAGTACGATTTATACCTGTACCACAGTAATGCTGAGTCTGCCTACTGTACCCATTGGTCCTCCATACTGTAGCTGTTGAGCTGCTTGGGCATCCAGTTGGATTTGCTGTTGCTGCTGGGTTGGAGTAATGCGAAGAAAATCTTGAGGAAGCTCACCAACATATACCTTAAAAAAGAAAAAAAAAAATCTTTAAACTTGTCTTCCACTTTCATAATGAAAAATGAGAAAGAATTAAAAAATCAAAAGCATAGCAAAAACATTCAGCAGCATTTTACCCTGTTTTGACAGCATGAACGAAGAACTAGTTAAATGACAGAACTGCCAACTCACATGACAAAGGTACTCATGCTCTCTTTCAGAAATATTAATTTCCAATATAAGTCTATGGAAAAAAAAAAGTTGGAGATACAGAACCCAGGCTGCTCTACAGCTAGCCATTTAACTAGTCCACACAGAGGTCAGATCTACGAAGTCTTACATCCCATTCACACATTACATCCGATGCCACCCAGTTCTTTCACCTATCCATCGCTTGCTCTATCTGATCATTCCCATGACAAGATGGTACTCTTTCAGTATGAAAGCACTGAAAGAGATGATAAAGTCCAATATGCTTTCATTATCATTAATGCAAGCTACTGCTCAATGAAGTTTCCAGTATTTTTACACACACCTGCAGCAGATACAACTGCTGCATAAATCTTTCCAAAATACATGGTGCAATGCAGTATTTAAAAGGGTCATCTTCACACTCATCCTCAAGACAGATCACAAAGGCAACATTTACTATAAACCAAATCCTTCAACAGAAGGATGTCCTAATCCTTTTCCAATGTTACACACAGCCTGCAGCTAACTTTGTCAATTTTGGGGATAGAATCCCACCATACTCAAAATAACAGAGGAATTCCAAATTTGGCTTACCACAGAAATGCACAGTTAGGAAAAATCTTAAGTAGAAAAGTTTGAGGGTAACTGTCACAAGTGGTAATGTGAATCAGGAGTCACCATTTAATTCATGTAATGTTTATGGTACAAGAAAGGTAAAATTCTACCTGTTACTTGTCAATTCAACAACTCTGATTGTTTCTAGGTTTTAAATGCTCAGTGAACACCACCACCAACGCACTCAGAGGGATCACCACGCTAAAATAGAGTATAATGTAATAAGCAGCATAGAAAACTCATCATTAAGCTCATTTCTGTTGTCTCTAGAGATGTTTACATATTTAATACAAAACTGTCCACTGCATCAAGGTAAGAGACAGTGTAATCTCTTATGTTACTGTCCCAGACAAGATTACTCAATTGCGTATCTGGCAAACGCATGTCCGTAAAACAACATACCTTAGGAAGTTAAAAGGCCCTGAGGACATAGATTCTGAAGATTAGACAGCGCTTGCATGCCAAGATTGCATCTTTGAGATAGCAACAGTCATATGAAATGCAAATTGGCAAGAGACACCATTTCTGTTCAAGAGCCTCAGGGATCCTGGCAACAGTAGGTGTTACATGCCAGAAAGGAAGTTTATCAAAGCAGCCAAGGAGGAAGAACTGAATGCCTGCTGCTAGGCTATTATGAAAGAGTGAAGAGAATCAGTTTTGCTTACCCATGTCTTAAAATCTTACAATGAAAGATCAATTGTTGCAGAAGGTGAATATTTTAAAGGGAATTTTTTTAATAGTTAACTGACAGTATCCATTAGGAACACTGATTTAGAAGTGAATGCTTTGCTCGTGTTTATTAGACTCTTACTTTGTTAAAACAACAAATTCCTTTTTCATGGAGCACCACTTCGCTGAAGGCATTACCTAGGCATCGTGGCAGTGCTGGAAATAGCTCTCAAAGGAGAGAACAAAGAACTACAAAAAATATTCCTTACAGAGAGTGTGGACCTCATACATTATCTTCTCACAACCGGGCAAGTTTGACATTTGGATTCCTCATAATGGCTTGCTTCCTGAAGAAAATAACTCCATAAATAAAAAGCTATTAAATAAGCCATTTGCAGAAAACTTTATTGGTTATTTAGTAGCACTCTAATGGTGTGATCAACCACTATGTAAACTAATGAATCCTCAGCTGATAGCTGAACTTTCATCAGCCCTTCCAGTCTCTAATATGTTTACCCATAAAATATTTTTATCCACCAATCAAACATTTGCTTTATTGATGCTTGAGTAATGGCTATCATACCATGCTAATCTTGAAAGAAAGCTTATTTAAGTTAGGTTGGAAATAAGACCTGTAGTCCTGTAGCAGCCTTATTAGAATATACGTTATTAAAAAAAAAAAAAAAAAAAACTATAACACAGTCCATTTAGGAATGATTTGAAACAGCACCAGAATTAGAAAGGCAGTGAATGGCATTTGCAACACAGCAGGTCCCCTCCAATCCTCGACAACATCCAGAAAGTTTCAAATCTGGAATTTCTAGCATCTTTAAAAACATGCACCTTAAAGATTTCCTCTAGCCAGAAGTGGTGGCTGCAGCTCTGGAATTACATTGTCATATGTTCTAGCTGCCTCTGCCAGCTTCTCAGAAAACAGGATAGCATATTTTATTTGGTACAACTGTCCTAACATGGACATTGGAAAACTTTATTCATTCATGACGGTCAGACATGTGAAAAACACTATTTTTAAATTTTATTATTAGGGTCACCCAGATACTGCTCCAAAATTAAACATATAAACCAGTCTCCACACTGAGGTCCAAAAGAGACAGACAATATCTGTAATGGAGACAAAAGCTTTCTCACAGCATCTAAGCTGATGTTAGGCCATTCAGCTATCTCACACAAAGCTATGCTCCTATCCTAGAACTTCAGAATAGACATAGCCAGAAACTGAAAACCAATAGCCTAATTAAATGCTTAAAAGCTCTGAATGGCAAACCCCTTAAGAGAAATAGTGGGGAAGAGGAGATGCATACACTCCCATCTTAGAATTCTCAGCTTTTAGTGAGATCTGGTACGTAAGCCCCAGTGGTACATTCAATAAGCACCCAGCAGAGATGCTCATGGAAGAAAATACATTAATCAGTAAGATTTCATGCTGGTTATCAGTTGATTCCATATAGATGGAGATAAACCAATAGTGTACAATCTTTATCTGTAGAGAAAACAGACGAATTTTTCCTCTTCAAAGTATTCAGAAGTAGGTAATTGCCACCTCCAAATCCCAATTGAAAATAGTTGTATAACCTGAGTTTGACCACAGTTTATTTTTAAAGCAAGGTGAACATAAGAGACAAGCTTGTATCCTGCTCAATACCCAATTTAAAAACAAACACGCTTCCCTCTACTATTGTAACATTTAAAGAAGAACGTGAAATTCAACTCCACTCTACCATCAATTGCAGAATAAAATGTTCCATTCTGAATTGTACTAAATTCACTTTTCAAGCAAGACAAATATGACAGTCATGACAAAACTACAATTCTGAAGACGGACATTTGGCAGGCCTTCATAAAAATAAGCCTGCCTAGTAATCACTTCTTAATAAGCTTTACTGACAGCATTACTATCAAAAATGAGTTATCTAGACAAAAATATAGCCCCTTCTGTCTACTAAAGCCATGTAACATCTTGTTTTGAGGATATTTAGAGAGTGAAATGCTGCAGGTGCAAAAAACCCACCTCAACTCACTCCTCTAAACTGAAGGCAGCAAGGAGCTCCACAGATGTTCAGCCTAACGCAGGACTGGGCTGTCAGTCTCATCCTCCTGTTTCTTCTCACTCATTTCTCATGCAAGATTAGGCAGTGCCAATGCCACTGTTAAGTAAGCTACCACAGAGGGTTGAACAAAAGAAAATGCAGTAAGGGTTGGAGGTAAAGGAAAGAGGGGAAGTCATCAGGCAACCTTACCTGGCTCTCTAACTGATGATGAAAGTTCCTCCATAATGGAGGGAGAGGCAATACAGCCCCAAGGACAAGCACAAATGCTCTGACTTTGGGAACCATGATACCTTTGGAGAAATGTAATTAAGGTTTCTACACTTGCAAATAACACCAGGAGTTCTGATAGCAGGTTTCAGAGACGTCTCATGCTGAAGAGCTATAAAACACCTTAACTACTCAAAGTTCTACACATTTATCTTTAAATGGTTTCACTGTTTTTAAGAAAGAAGAACCGAGTAAGAGAATTTTTAACTATTCTACGTTTTGCATGCTAAAGAAAAAAGCTGGCACCAGATTGGATGCATCCAAAGGTGCTGAAAGCGATGGCTGATGCTAGTTTTCAAGGCTGGTCTCTATCATTTTTGAAAGGTCACAGAGATTAGAAGTCGACCCCCATAACTGGAGAAAGAAAAATGTCACACCCATCTTTGAAAAGGGCAGAAAGGATGACCTGTGAAACAACATGCAGGTCAGTTTCACTCCAGTTGCCAGGAAATTCACAAATTCTGATAGCCACATCCATGCACATGAAAGAGGGGACAAGGAATAGTCAACATTTACCAAGTGTACAAAATGCCTAATTGAACCTGACTGCTTTCTATGACAAAATTAGTAGACCTGTGAATAAGTAGAGAACAGGTTTGTTTACCTTGATTTTCACAAAAGGCTTTCAAAAAGGTCACCAACCACATCTCAGTATCAAAGCTCAGTTATTACAATCCACACGTGGGTTGACCACTGGACAGAGGAAAAACTGCCAGACTACAGAGCTCAGGAGTTGAAGTTCAGTGGTCAATGACACCAGAAGTGGGTTAAAAGCAAAGTTTCTCAGAGGTGTGCACCTAACAAGCACAGGTCTGAGACCTAACATGTGTGCCTATTCTTTTTTTTTTTTTTTTTTCCAGTGACCAGAGGTGAAGACAGGATGTACATTCATCAGTTTTTGAGGATGATGCTTTATTTGGAGGAGAATGGTGGTATGTTTGAGGATATGGCCAGCAACCACAGCATCTGCGAGATATACTGGCCAGAAACTCATGAAATTCAACAAGCATAAAGTCCTGTACTCTGGACAGGAAAATCCCTGGCACTGGTACAGCCTGAAGAACAACCGGCAGGGCAGTAGGGGGAAATCCATGGAAGTGCAAGTGAAAGGTGAATGAGCAGTGCATTCCCAGAACAACAAAACCTAGCAGCATACCATACTGCATCAACAAAAGCCTAACCAGTAAACTGTGGAAAGCTGTTGTTTCCCTTTATTCATAACTGTTAGACCGCATATGGAATAGTGTGTCCAGTTTGGACTGGGCCCATGGAAAGGGCTGCAGCACAGGACTTGCAAAGAAAGGCAAACCCTTTGTCTAGGGCAGAGGAATCTTCAGATGTACCTCGTAGGAGCTTTCTAGTAACTATGAGGAGTTGAGAAAATGGAGCCAGGTTACCTTTGAAGATGCAAGGCAAGAAAGGAGAATTCAGCTGTCCAACTGGAACAGGGGAAGTTTTGGGGGTGATGGGACAATGCAGGGACAGCCACAGGTAGGAGCAAATTTCACTTTCTATTTTTTCCAACAAAATTACCAGACATTTCTTACCTCATTCTTATGATTTGTTAACAGAAAGACTCATCTACTTACTTACTTCCTTTGCTTCCATACGTCTACCTGTAAGCACTTTATGAGTCTACAGTCATCACCTTGACAGTATTTTTCCCTTTCTGCCAAGTATACCAAATATATTTAGTCCTGACCGAGCACTTTACCAGAAGCTACTGCTACTGGCTTTTCCCAGCACATCTAAATTTGTCCAGGACATTAACATTGAAAGATCTGCAAAATGCATTCCACAGAGCAAAAGCACAGCCATTAACAAAGAAAAAGACTGATGTGGTTTCAGGAAAGAAGAAATTTGCGAAACAGGAATCTTCCTGATTTGAAGGCTAAGTATGGCAGGAACTGTCATATTCAAACGATTTACGAAGTGAAGATAAAATTAACGTCTACGGATATCTCAAATTCAAGAACTGTTTACTGCATTCTTGAGCTACATTTGAAAACAAAACCAAGTAAAATTAGAGATGACAAGGCTTATGTAGTTAAACTGCAGTATTAGAACAAGCAAAGAGAGGTAATCGCACATACAAACTGCTCCTTAGAAAATTTCCAATCATGAAAACGGTGATTATTAAGGAAACTGTAGGAGCAGAAATCTAAGCAGCCTAGCTTGGCACTTGATTTAAATTTTGGAGGATCTGGCGCTTGCCAGCATTATGAATAATCACAGTCATCCATTTTGGCTGTTCTAGGCTAGCTGACATATCACAAATATGAGGTCTTGAAGTCTCAGACTTGAGACAACCTGAAGCCTGACCAGACTGTTTAGCAATATCCCTCACTTAGAAAAGGTATCATTTAGCAGCCCTTCCGTATTCAGCTGTAGTTTAGATTTCAAAAGCTGTTTTGTCCTCAAAAATACCACAAAACATGAATTCACACTAATCCCCTATCATCCTGACCATAGATCTATATTCTAGCAGAATATCTACCATTAGCAGACAGAATTTCAGTTCTCTTTCATCTAAAAAACTCAAGGTCAATCAGAGTTTTTAATTACTCATCAAAGAAGCATGGTCACAAACTAGAAAGCATAGGTAGAAAAACAAGATTGGCAACTGTATAGCGGCATACTTTTGTTTTCTGATCTGCATGGAACTGGAACAACCTTGAATATTTTCTTGCCTGGTCAAACTGAAAGAGACATGAGAACTGCTCTCTGCAGCACTGAAGAAAAAAACATTTCTCTATCCTTTAGCACCATTTAGTGGCTATTCATTTGTAATGCAGTTGTATGCATAGAAACAAGCAGAATTCTATCTTCTGCTCTAGAGAAAATTAAGAAAGGCGTGTTACATACTGGAGCAGCGTTCTCATCTGTGAATGGGAATTTTTCAATACTGTGTAATGTAATCATTGACATCTCTGAAGTGCTTAAGACAAAGAAGAAAAACATGTTCAATGTGGGGAGTACGTGAGAAAAAAAGAAAAAAGAAAGCCAAGGCTGTACAAGATAAACCCACATACACCTTTTTACCTGTCAGGTCTAAATCAATTCTAAGTAACAAAATACTGACAAGAGATTCTATATGGTTACCTGTGTAATCGTAAGACACAACATCCAGTATAACATCCTAGATGTTGAGATGCAGTTCCTTTAAAACGTTTAATAAAGTCTAGGAAATTATGATCTTCAAACTGTGAGATGATAGCCAAGACCAATGAAGTTCTCACTAAAATCTTCTCAACTCAAGAGGATTTCAACAAGCTAAAATAAGCAGAGATTAATGTACTTGCACTGAGTATCATCAAGGTGTTTAGCACCTCATGCAAGGAAACTTCTCTTGGAAAGAAATATCAGTATCACCTCTCAGCAGGTCAGGACTGCAGCCAAGCCCGCTGTCCAGCTTCAGCCACATCACCACTGCTTGTTATCAGTCCCTGTGAATCTTCTTCAAGCACCAGTTCCCTGCTCCAACCTTTTCCAAACATCAGCTAAGGGACAGCTAGAAATAAATGTTTTGTCACTTGTCTCTATATTTAATAAAATCTGTCACATATTGAAAGAATAGTATTTGGTTTAGTCAAGCAATAAACTCTCAGACACCAAGCCTCTGGGGATAGACACTACCTAATTTATCAGATTCTGACAGAACAGCTGTTATCTTCTCACAATATCATCAAGAGATAGCAGAAGTTTTAATTCACACTTTCTATCTTAATTCCTCATTGAAAACTTCTATCCCAACAACAGAACTATGGTTAAAGCCAATTGGAAAATAAATCCATTCTTAAAGATCTGACAAGTAAGGCATTTTAATGAATTACATTGAGGATCAAATAGCATTACTACCATAAGATAATAACATACAAAGATTCAGCTTTTCAAGATTAGTAATTTAATAATGCAGTCCTCTAGTCTCTCAGCAAAGCAAATAAAGCAGCTGTTTGAAAGAAATAAAGAACAGAAATATAAATATAGAAAAAAAAAATCTTACTTCACCTGCAGAGCAATATCATACCACTCATTACTACCAGACCCTTCCAGAGAGAAACAGCACACGTGTAGAAAGATGTTATACCACCGAACTTAAACACCACACCACAAAACATCCTGACATAAGGAAAGATTATTTCAGAGCATAGCGAGGCAATTAAACATTCCCAATTAACCTTCAGCACCAGCTCCCAGAAGACTGTTAGACCGGACTGCTCAGCTGCTTTCCCCCTGCGGCTGCACGCCACCACCGGGCGCCCCTTTCAGCACGTTTCACCCCACAGCTTTCACAGACGCCTGCCTGAGCCTGCCCAGCCCGAAAGGAGCTAGCCCCCATCGTCTCCACAGCCTCTCCGCCAGGCAGGGCGCACAGCGGCCGCGCCTTGCCTTGCCTCGCGGCGGCGGCCGGAAGAAGGCCGGGGGGCTCCCTTTTGCGCTCCGCCGGGGGCTGAGGAAGGGAAGGCGCCGGGACAAGCCCCTGGCAGCACTCACCGGTCCCCGCTGGGTGCTGACGGTGGTAGCCATGGCGCCTCCCTCAGGCCCGGGCCCGGCCGTTACAGCTCCAACGGCCCCAGCTCGAGGCGCTCGCGTCACCTGACCCAGCCCCGCCTCTTCTGGCCCTTTCCAGAGCAGCCCCGCGCGCATGCGCACAAAACAAAACCACAGGCAGCGCCCCAGCCTCGTGTGCGCATGCGCTAGTTCAGCGGCAGGGAGTGGAGGGGCGAGAGGAGCCCGTCTCGCGCATGCGCACTTCGGCGCTGCGGCCTCCGCAGCGCGGCGCGCCGCCGGCCGCCATTTGGGGGCGCCGCAGAGCTGGGGACGGGGCCACGCGGCCGCCATTTTGTGGGCGCAGGCGCCACGGCCCCAGGTTTCGTCGCTGTGGGGGCGCCCTGAGGCAAGCGCCCCGCTCCCACGCCGTGCTTCTGCCTGCTTCTGCCTCGTGTCGGACCGCTCCCGGCCGGCTGTATGCAAGAAAGCAGCGTTATTTATTTATAAGCCTCAGCCATCGTCTGGAGAGCTGCCCCAGCTTTAAAGGGTTTTCCTCAGCCGAGGATGTGACCTCCTTCGTCTCTCTGCGTGTGATCGCGGTTCTTTCCAGAAGAACAGAAGCGGCTTTAATATTCATCTGGGTGCTGCTTCGGGAGATAAAATCTGATCGTTGCAAAGCCTATTTAAATAACATAACTGTTTCCTGTTGTCAGGATCTGCTGCATGAATTTAGCCCTTAATTAAAATTCTAGTGCAGATTTCAGCAGCTGGAAATAGAACAGTGCAATTAGGAACACTCCAAATATAGCGCTTTTTTCACACTACCATCTCATCTACATGGAGTGGGAACAGCCTCATCTTTTTACTTGTCTTGATACTCAGAAAAATGAGTACTACAGGATATAATTGATTGGGAGCCATTGAACAAATATAGTTGATGCCAGATGTAACTCAACCAGGCAGCAGTAGAGAAAGGCTCTAATATTCCTTGTCATCACGATCAACAGTTCCTCTGTGGGAAGTAAAATTTGGGTCAACCTACAGAGCTATTAAAGAAGTAAATAATCCTTCCCTTCCACCTGCTGATAGAAAAGAAGCCAAATCTTGAAAGAAAACATTTTGTTCTTAAAAAAATAAATGATTTTGTCCTTAGAAGGGTAAATTTTTTTTTATTTTTTTTTTTAATAGTCACTAAACAGTCTCTTGACATAGGCTGTTTGTTGGGCACAGTCAAGAGGCCAGTTTCTTGGAGGAAGCTAAAGGCAATTTTCCTATTGCCTTTTTCCTCCCATAGGTGTTTGAGCAGATAAAGCACACTATATGAAGGGGAAGTACAATGTGAAATGGAGTGATAACAAACATTGTCTTACAATGTCAGATGTATGGTCTGTGTGTACAAAGCCTGTGTACTTGTTAGCGTAGCAGACACATAACCACAACGTGATTATATGAAGGTGCTTTATTCAGCACTGGAAACCAGGGGCAGGTGCCCAAATCTGGCTTCAAATCCCGTTACATCCCGACCGCAATTTATACTATTGTGATTACATAGGATGATGCATATTCATTATAGGTTACAACATCAGCCTCGCATTCCATTCTAATTAGCTCTCCTCCCCTTTGCACATGCTCAGTGCCATCTGGTGATCTTTTAGGTGGTCTTCATGATGAAGTAAAGAGTCTTCCTCTCTTCTGAACTCTTCACCCTTCTCCCTAACGCATGCTCTCTTTAGTTCCTGGTGCTTCTCCAACAGGTTTCACCATCTTCGGCTCCTTATCAAAGGTCGAACTGTACCTGTTCATCTCCAAGTGTCCTCCCTATACGTTTTCTCTTAGATACATTGGTTATACTTGTACTCGATCCTTCACCAAGCCGTACGAGATAAGCAGTACAAGATTCAAAATAAAGATAAGCAGTACAAGATACAAAATATATGTTAATGCCAACATACTGATACATTAATTTATTACAAATGCCATCTAGATACAGCCTCTTTTGGTTGATTCGCTTCTTTGCATTTCTTCATACTGTATAATTATGTACGTGCAATCAAGTTTCAGTGATGAAATAAAAGTTTCTTGAAGCAGTGTGGTTAAAATGGTACGTAAACCCCACAGAGGTAAGGGAAGAAAATCAGTGATTGTCTTCATAATTATAATATTTGTCATAATGGCATGTTGGAGGGAAAAAGTGACGACAAACATCATTGTACTTCTTATGGTTGTTATTATACAAACTAAGAAATTACATCTTATTGTAACTGCCTCTGGTTTACCTACTTACCTTGGATTACATTCAGATTGAAGAGGCCTGGGCTAGCCACAAAGATTTCAGAGATTAAACACGATAAAACATTATTTTCTCCATAAAATTTTATTTAAACTGAAAAAGTAGTAATACTATCAGAAAATCGTGAGATTTGCATTGCTCATATAGAGATTTGCCGAGACAAGAGTGAACATAGTGCTTTCCCAATAGCATTACCATTTTGTAACTGAATCTTTTATTTTCCTGTTTTATTATTATTCCCAGGAAATACACGTTTTTCCACATAGAATCTACTCGGTGATTTTTAATCACCATGTTTAATCTATGCAGTAAAGGATCTGTTGTTACTACTCCCCCTAGGGTGAATTATTATCTGAAGGTGGTCTGGAAACTCCACAAAAATACCGGCTTTGCCATCTGGTGGAGATCCTCAAGAACAGCAAGTAGCCTTCGATCGGGAGAGGCAGGTGTTTTTGTTTCCCCAAGTGCAGCATCACCGCGAATAGGGAGCACTGATCCAAAAACATTAGGCGACGCATCTGATGTCAATCTAGTAATTAAAGTAGGAATGAAAGCCATGGGAAAGGTGGGAGAAAAAAAGTCATAAAACCCTGTTACAAGCAACATATGGGCATCATTAAAAGAAAGGGTTGAAAGGTAATTAAAGGAGCTCTAATGACAATAAATTACACTTATCTCGTAATAAAAATTTTAATGCCAGTTGCTTGTGTGTCATTCTTTCATTTTCATTCCCTGGTCCTTCTCAGTTCTCATGTCTCTCCCATAATTTCTTCTCCCCAAATCTGCCTTTTTTCCCCTTTGACCTCTGTCTGTTCTTTCCTACATTCATCTACCCCTTTTGCTCTTCGCCATCCCGTCTTTTGCTTTGCCCCTCTGTTTTGTCTCCTACATTTTTCTATTTAAACCTGCTTTTGACAGATTTGTTGTAATGTCCTCAATGAAGAACCACTGCTGCAGAATTCCTGACAATTCTATTCGGTGCTTGTTCTCAAAACCAGAGGGGATGCTACAAAGGCTGAAGAGTCTGATGCTACGGGAGAGGGAGGACACAGGAAACTCATTGGGAAAGCATCAAACTTCTGGCAAGTGTTTTTTTAGCACTCAGCACTGGGGTCTTAACTGTAAGATTGAAATCTGCCAAGTTATGCCAAGTTGTATGATAATATTAACAATAATACTATGGTGACAGTTCTATATTTGTACCTCTTTAATAACACCCTTTTTGGAAAGCTAATCCTCCCAGTTTATCTCTGTAAGAAACAAAAGAGACTCCTTCAGCTAGGAAGTGAATTTCAAACTGTTAGCTGATCTTTTGCAGGGAATCCTCAGAAGTAAACTGGGTGGTTACATTTTATGTCATTTTCTCTGTCAACATTGAGCATCTGTGAGGATACCGGGGGAGTTCCCACATTCATTTAAACCCTTTTGTTTGTTGGTGCTTGCGAAGACTTGAAGGCACATGGGTGTGTTTTAAAATGTGCTCTGAGCTGAACTAAAGCAGGGTAGTAAAAGCAAAGTAACAAATCATGGCTGTGCTGTTTAGTTCACAGACATTCATTTGGCCATGCAAATTAGCAAAGCAAGTTTTAGGTTCATTTCTGTAGGTGTTAAAAGCATACAAGAATGTTGCGGAATCACTGTGCTTGGCTTTCAGTTAAGATCAGTCCCTTCTGCTGTGTCCCTGAGGAATTTAGATGCAACAGAAAGGAGCAATTCTGTTGCATGGGAGAAAACATCTCTTGCAAAGTGCAGAGCTCAGTTCCACTGTCATTTCTTGCACAGTCTCTCAAAACTGGCAAGGGTGGTGGTGGAGAAGGTCAAAGGGATCTGCTGTTGTGTGGATCCAGCCCATCGTAGAGTGGGTGCACAGCAAAAGGAAAGATATGTTGCAGGCTTCAATCTACAGAAAAGCCCGTGGAGTGCCAGTGTCCTGAGTTCAGCTTCTCAGGAAGTATTTGTCCTTAAGTAGGCTTTGAACACAGCACCAAATACACAACAACAGAGTGCAGTGCTAATCTTCCGTTCATGGTACCAGCTCCAGCTTGGTGACGTACAACAGAGCTGCAACACTAACATGGAAATCCCAGATGGCATTCAGACTGGCTGTAACAAACAGTAATTTCCACTTCAATAGCATGCAAGGAACTCACAGCGCATTGCAAACTTTAATTAATCCTCACAGTCCAGTTGGGATGCGGAAGGATTACATCCCTCATCGCTGAAGAAAAGATAGCTCCAGCACAAACCATGGCAACTCGGCAACATTATTCAGGAATTTCTGCCAGGATGCATACTGCCCTGAAACAACAGGGGAATTCAAGTGGCTGGAGTGAAGAGAGAAAGAATTAAATACAAACTGAAGCTCAAAATCAGCATTGCATCCCTCCCAGCAGCAGGCCATGAAACAGAGATGTTAAACAGCAGGCAACTTACCACCACCGCAACCACCGCATAATGTCATACCCCAGTGTTATAGGTACTGATTGAGCTAGATGAGTATTGGCAAAAGTGTTGTTTGAGCAATTGCGGGGGATTCTAGCAGAAAAGCTGAAAGCACTGCCGAGCAGCTAATAAGTGGCTGTTCTTCAGTCACGCTGCTTTCCAACAGGGGAAAAAGCAAATTCTATTGGCTTCAACACCTGGTTGAGCAACTTAATAAGGACAAAATTGAAAGTTAGAGCTGAATCATTATTTATTTTATAACTACATCTTCATCACACAGTTCACTCCAAAATGGGAGTTATTTCACTTCAAATCAAGCTCGTGCCAGCTTTTTCTGTAGGCTCATTCAGCACAGAGGTGAGGTGAAGGTTCATTGAAAACAATTTCTGACAGCAGCTGCTTCAGAGGAGGAGAGCAATCTGCAATCATGGAAAAGATTTTTTTCCCATTCTGCCTTGCTTTTCCAAATTGTATTTCTTAAGTGTATTTATAATGCACCAGGAAAATGGTAGTAGTGCAAAGAGTGTACTTAGCATTATTTGGGTATTGTTGATTTCCAAACAGTTCTTCAAAAGTGATGAGCAGTTATGAAAGAAAAATGAAGAGGACTCAGAAAACAGTTTGTTCCTCTCACTGAAATTACTTTATGTATTTGAAGACTGCTATTGTTTTACCTCTTAGTTTTCTTTTCTCTGATGTTCAGCTGTTCAGATTAAGCTTAGTCTAAACTTAAGACGATTCCTTTAGCCTTTGCTTAAATTATACTTCCATGAAGCTTGGTAATCATAATCACTGGTGTCTTCCTCTGTTTTTTGTTTGTTTTTTTGTTTCCCCAATAGGACCATACCCCAAATTGGACGTAGCATCCCAGCTGGGGCATAAGCAGCTTAAAGGAGAGCTGAAGAATTGCTAGATGTTTTGAAGGTGGTAACACTGGCTAAAAATTGCAGTAAGTGTTTGCTTTTTTTTTTTTTTCACAGCTGCATGACTTTATTTACTCCCATTCAGCCTATGATGTATGTTAACATCCAAATCTTTTTCTGCCACGCTGTTACTTAGCTTGTTCTTCCTCACCTTTTGTTTTTGCAGTTCATGATTCTTGCCTAAATGCAGTGACCTGTTTGTTTTTAATGTGTTGCATCCTCTCAACTCCTTATGGAGTTGTTCTACAATGCATACCTGTTATGTTTGGCAAAAATATCTATCCACAGTAATTATGAATAAATCAACATGCTTGTTTATTTAAAAAGAAGCTGGTCTCTTCTCTAAGGAGAAGTCTAGCAAATTAAATCTTCACGTTGTTTTTTTTTTGACGCAGATTATCATTTTTATCTAGTTTATTTCTCAGATAAGGGAATTCCTGCTGCCTCATTTTTAAAAAGACAGACTTTGGAAGCCTTTATTTGAAAATACAGACTAAGGCATGTAGATCTTTGCATTCTAGAATCACAGAAGGGCATACAGCCTTTTGGGTTGTTATACCCAAGTTTGTATGTACCACCATGCCAGTCAGTAAGTAGACATTACAGTAGAAATCCTGTCTACATGTCACACCACTTTCCATGCATTTGTTTCCTTTTTCTCTTTTTGAAAGGGTTTCTCAGAAAAGAAAATATATATGTAGAAAACTAAAGGTATTGGTTTTTGGTTTTTTCCTCATCAGAATATAAATTAGGAGAAGGAGAGAGAGAAACAATGAAAAATAAGAGTGAAATGGTACAGGAAGAAGCAACAACTTCCTTCAAAGCATTATTTGTTCAGATTTCTTCAAAATATTTCATACTCGATTTGTTCTCTCTTTCCCATTTGTTCTAATATTTTGTTTACATTCAAGCAGTGCAAATGTGAATCTCTGTTCAACATAACAAACCTTTCCAGCAGGTTCAGGCAAGGGCTTCTGAAAGGTACAGTTAATTCCCCACACTCATCACGGTGGGCAGAAATCCTTTCTCTCCCACTCCATCCCCATAAAAGTCAATATTGCTCTCCTACTTACTCAAGCTCATTATAGAAATCTTTGCTTATACGCAAAAAAATACAGTTTTTCTCTTTTGTAATTCAGCTAATCTGTTGTTCCTCCTCAATAACAAGATACACATCCAAATCAATATGCTACCTTTCTCCTCTCTGGAGTTGTTCTTTACAAAATAAGCATCAGTTTTGTGTGAGAAAAAGAATTGAAGGGAGAAGGCATTCTGCAAGTTAAATGTCATACTTTCTCCCGCTGGGTACTTCAGTTTTATAGATACTAGTTTTTATAATAAACAGTGAATATTAAGAAGACTCTAATGGGGGCTTTCAATAGTGATATTTAGCAGGTTCTTCCTCTGGTTGGCTCTCCCTCTTTGTCCTTATATTTTGTGCCTAAGTGCCTGCAAAGAAATCATTATTTTCTGTTAGATGTTTAATCACAAACCTTGCAAGGAAATTTGCTGTTTTCCAAACGGTGCAGAACTAACTTTATTACCACATTGACATATTAGGTACATTTGTCAGCTGTGAAGTTCCAGCTTCTTAAAAATGTCCCTAGCCAATATTCCCTTTGGAAAAGATTATTTTCAAATGATACAATGGCTTAATGTACTATTGCCATCTTTCCTCCAGGTTCTTTCTTGCTGAATGTAACAATTTATGGGAGACAGGTAAGTTGCACAGAAATACACTTGGTGCCTGCAGTAGAAGGATTCTTGTACGTATTTGTTCTGGTTTCTCTAGTGTCAGAACCTCAGCCTCCTTTGAAGTCAGCACCAACATATACAGAGGGTCTGGAGCCTCTCTGCAAAACTGCCTTACCTCAGCCTCATGGGAAATCAGTAGGAGCTGTGGGAGCACAACACTGCTAAAAATGCTTATTTTGCAACTTTTTAGGAAGTTTCTTCCAACAGCCTCAAAGCTGTTATGGTACCAGAGGCAGGCCTGAGGAGAAGAAGAATCTGGGTCAGTCAAAGCTTCACTGCTCTCAAACATCTGGACTGGATGAGCCTACATCTGTAGCTAGATATGTCAAGAAGTTCTGGATTCCTATTTCTGTTCACTGATCATTAGGTGTCATCATATGAGGTGTCACCTCAGTGTTCAGTCACACAACTATCTGAGAGAAGAAACTTATTTTCTTTGTATAAGGGAGACTTCTAATGAGGTACTGGTCTTGTGTTTAGAGCTAATTGCTTTAAACACAAGAGTAATACTCATCTTATTAGACTTGCTGAAGATCTAAGTCAGTTTCTGTAGGCTGTGTGATCTTGGAATGTAAGTTGGATCTCATCACGCATCCTCTTCACTCCCAAAGACGGGGGTATTACCACACCTGCCATATGTTACATTTGGCACCCTTAGGGAAGGACTCTGTGTCAATAAACATGCACAAAAGGTGAGAGTATGCTCAAGGTCTCGAGCACTTGCTGCAGGATATAATATATATAGTGCAATTTACAGGAAGAAATTACAGACCAGATATTTAGAGAGTGTACTTCATTCTTTCCATCATTTAGCAGATGGGAGAAAGTTAGAGCAATGGAAGTATTTTCTTAAGACCCTGGTAAGAAAGTCACTCAGTGAGTGATACTCTGAGAGGTATTAACTAGAATTCCATTTATTGCAGCTGACAACACTGTAAGGAAAAAGAAGATAGTGTATATAACTGTATATGCCTTCAAAGGCCAGGAAACTCTGGGTTGTGCACCATTGGATAGATCTCCAGTCAGGACTTGATATATGTTGCAGACCCCATCCATGAAGAGGGTCACTGGCATTTTGGTATGATTTTCCTGAGCTTTTCCAGATTTTTCTTAGAATAAAATAATTATTCTCATCATTTCTACTGTCAAATAAAAGGACATTTGTATGTAAACACATGGATTCACTAATAGATAAATACAGGACATGCAGGTGGTGTAATCACTGGTGCCAAGTGGGAGCTGCCAAAGGGCTTCTTCATTACAATTAGCAGGCTAAGTTTTTCCTGCTGCCAAAGTACACATGCAGGGCAACACAGACCCAAATACCAAGGTGTACGGACAGGACAGGACAGCACAGGCCTGCACCTTCTCAGGTTAGCTATGACAGATCACTAACTCCTTAACATACAGTGCTCTTTCCGTAAGAATCTCTGTAAAACTGGGTGTGCATGTGAACCCTTGTGAGATCTCATGTACACCTCAAATTGTATGCAAGAATGCACCTGGAAAAAACAAATGCCAGAAAAATAACAAATGCAATCGGAGTGCAAATGAAACAAGGCAGGTAAGAAATGCTAATTTTCACCATTGTATATAAAATTTTCAGACAAAGAAAATTAATGTTTAAAATCAATGTGTTGCTGCTTTAAATATGGATTTAACTAGAACTATAATGAACTGTAAATAAAGGAAAAGACTGTATAACACACAAATATATCTGTGTAACACATATGCTTACATACCTGTTTCAAGTCATTTCCTGCTCAGCTTCTTTGCTGCTTACAGCATTGTGTAGCACCTTCTGGTACATATGGTATCTTCAACGGAAAGGTGTTGTCACCTACTGTAATTGCACAGATTTCCCCTGCAGGAATTCAGCCTTATAACTACATTCAGAGCATAAAAAATGTGTGAATTAAAAATACAACTTTGCTTTTTTTTGTTATAACCAAGCATATATATATATATATTTCCCCTAAAATAAAGACAGAAACATCATAGTATTATCTGAGCCTTCTATATATCATTCATAAAGACTTCCAAGTATAGAAAGGACAGTGCTGCATATGTTATTTTTTGGCTCATTCTGGTTCTTTAACCCTAGTTTAACAGATAAACCTTATTTTTGTGTTACCTGTAAATACTGTTATTGAAACAGTTTATCAAAAACAGGGAGATGTTTCCTCTCTGCAGAATTCATCACATATTTATGTGTTATGTGAAGCAACGATTTTATACTGAAAATACATTTGCAAACTGTATTGCTGCCATCAGCTCCTACAGAAGCCTCTTACGTTTTATGTATGCCACCATCAGATTATGGGTGTGTTACACATACAGGACAGCAGCTGCAGCTGGTTAAGAAGATCTCCTGAAAATTTACAGCAACACAGCTATCCACCCTGTTGCAGTTACCTCCTGCAACCCTTCCCAGTTCTGGAACCCTTTCTTGGTGGCCATGTTTCCTTTTTACCTTTGTCCCCACTAAACATTTGTTTTTCTCATGGCCTTCACTATGGCAGAGGGCAAGAAAAATTAAATATCAGTCTAGCTTTGCATTGCTGCAGTTGTCAATGAAATGCCAGTTCAGACTACCTTGGCGCAGGTGCCCCCACACAGGCAGTTCATCTCTTACTATTAGTATTATCCAATTACATTATTACTTCAAGGTCTCTAGATTGGGTCCTAATTGCACCAGGCATTTTCTCTGACTAAAGCTGGACTTTTTGTGTGCAAATAAACTGTTCTGACTGATGACGTTGATCCAGGGTAACAGATTCCTACCCTCAGCCTTTTATGACTACTCCTTTTTTGCAAGGGGATATTCCCCACCTCTGCTCTGCTCTTTTAACTGTACACCCTGTCATCCCTTCCCTCGGATCTGTAAAATGATTCAAGTTTCAAAAAAAAATAACAACAACAAAAAATAAATGCTCTCAAGTATCAAAAGAGACACTCTTTAATATTACTCCCTCATTATTCAGTTGGGGAACTGAGATACAGAGAGATTAAGTGAGTTGCCAGAGGAAAAGGAGGAAGGATGCAGGAAGAAAATTTAGTTCCTCTGAGTCACAGTTCAGCATCTTAAATAGAAACCCTCTTTGTTCTGACTTCACCTTACCTCTGAGTGTTGCCCAATCTCTTTATGCTCAAACTTTCCTCTTCTAGGCTGTATCTCTTCTCATTTCAAAGGGAGACTTTCTTGTCACACAGGACAGGCACGAAGGAGATTAAGGGGTTGCTATAGCCTTTTCATCTCTGGAATTTTTCTTTACTGCTACTGCTGCAAGCTGCTGCATATATCACTAGCAAAAATGATGTCCTGGAATAATCACAGCTTTCGCTTTGCTACCAAAGTTTTTTTTTTTTTTTTTTTTTTTCCCAGTATCATATTTGTTCAGCGTACTGTTTATTTGCTAGCTCCTGCCTGGCAAGCTTCGTCTACTTGCTTTGTGTATAAATGTCAGGGATAATTCTGAAGGCTCAGCATGATTACCAGTTGGCCAGCTGCCATGTTGGTCTTTAGGATTTAATTTTCCATCCACAAAATGGCATTTATTTATTTATTTGTATTTAAAAAGTTCTTCTGCCTATTGTCTCTAGATGTACAAACAAAAGGTTTTAGCTAAATATAAATATGCACTGTCTGAATTAATGCCCACTAATGAAAGCCCGTCATAACCAACCCAAACTAACACACTAAGCTCTCCTACATCTTTACATTCTTCCATGCTCTTCCTCAAAGTCCGGAGAAAAGATACATTCTGCAATGTGACCCACTGGTGAAAAATCTTGGAAGATGGCACTCTAGTAGGGAAGCAAATTCCAGGATCAAGTATTGCACATTGCTACTTTCAGTCAGATTAGCACAAAGTGCAATTTTTCTGTCTCCTTTGCCTGAGGCAGAGAATCCTCTGTTGAGTTTTTACTGCATGCAGCTAGATACTGTAAAATATATTCACAGTAACAATTTCATTCAAAAATACCTGTGGTCAGAACCTAAAGTTTCCTTGAATTCAAAAAGAAAAAGAAAAAAAAAAAAAAAAAAAAAAAACCACGTGAATTTATGCATGAAGGCATGGAAGAAGAGATTATTAAATCAACATGGACAATTCTGCACTGTCTATGTAACTATTCTTAAAATATAAATAGTCCTGCACTTTTAAAATTTAAGTACGGGTACAACACTTCCATCAGAATACCAAATGTATGGCCACTAAACAATACTGGAATGTCGCTCATGATAAAACAGAAACCGAGAACTCCAAAGCAAGCTGCTACTAACAGCAGGAGCATTATGATGCTCCAAATGCAACAGAAGAATTTTTGTTGTTGTTGTTGCTGTTGTTTTTTAACCAAAGGGAGCAAATCCTCCAGAAGTTTGGCTTCAGCAGACTCTTGCGGTAAAGAAAAGCATGCCTGGGGTCTGTTTTCATTTGCTGCCACCAAAAGTGCAGCTTCTTCAACATATTCTTCTAGCCCGCCTTTCGTCTGCACAATGCAATTTCTCTGAACTTTCATGAGCTTGTCAAATTTTTCTAATACATTCCTAAACTGGTGGACTCGGAGCTTTTCTTGCTTATACATCTTCTCCTTCAATGCCAGTTTGATTTGCAGGTGTTCCAAATGCCTCTCATTTTCAAGCATATTCTTGAAATATGCTACATCTTTCCCTTTTTCCCTACTTTTCCCTACTACATCTTTCCCTTTATACTTGTTACTATCCCAGCATGCAGATACCCAGCAGGACATTCCCATGATCTCTGCCTTCAGTTGTTCATTGATTTTTATCCAGATCTCCGCCGTTCTACCTGTTTGATCTTGTTTTCTCTGTCTTTCGGTTAGATTCCACTCAGATTCTGGACTGATCCGTGGTCTACAGCAGCCCCCAAATAAACTAAAGCTGTCCCACATCTACACTATTTTATTTGTACCTCTACTGCGGCTATTTTAAAATTAGGAGCAGCCTAGGCTAGGTGTATACAGCACTGTCATTGCTGCTTTCACATCATACCCATCCTCCGATGCTCCATTTCCAGGGCAAGCAAAGTGGGCTGTATAATGCTGTCAACCCTACTCTCTCTCCATTGAAGATCTGCAGCACCTTTAGAGCATCTGTGTGTTGGAATAATTAATGAGGTTTCCCAATTCAGCTCATCAACCTTCAAATTTTTTTTTTTTTTTTCCCGCATGTCAGCAGTTCTTCTGCTGTTGCTATCAAGTGTCATTTCCAGGGCAGAGCCTGCAGCTTCCATTAACGCGGCACACTTCCACACCAAATCCTCGATGCAGCGTGTTGTGCCTCTCAGCGCACGTACTGCTTCTATCTGACATGACCTGTAACAGGCTGTGTGCATCCCTGCGCCAAACGTCTCATTCTGCATTCTCGGCGGCTGAAGCACTCCAATGACACCAAAGATCCTGTTTTTGTCGCAGTTAGTAACGCCATGGGAAAGAAAAAGAAAAGGAGAAGGAAAAGCAGGCATTCATTAGTTGGAGCCTGGGAAAACAGGAGGATTTTATTCATCTGCAATATGGTTTTGTCTGAGCGAGTTTCAAAGGTGAGCTGTATTAATACCAAGCTATTTTCTTCCCTTCTTTTTTTTTTCTGCTTGCTGGTAATGTATCTCCCTGTTGTTAGAAACCAATTAGCGGGTGTATGGCACTGCAGAACCAGCAACATGACTTTCCAAAGGATCTTTACTGTCTCTGCAAATTCTCCTTCACTACTGTTACATAATCCCCTCCTTCTGGATGAGTTATTCTTCCATTTTATGCTGTTCTAGCATGAAATTACAAAGCCCCATGTTGCAAATTAGATCCCTGTAGGGATATCATATGTATCAATAACCGCAACTCCAGCTGGCCTCAAAAAACTGACCTTTTTAAATGCCTCAAATCTGCCCTCTTGAATGGGACTGTCCACTAACCTCACAGGGGAGAGATGGCAATAGGGGCAAGGAAGATCGTCACATGTTTTGCATTGTAAAGTTTGAACTTGTCAGCCTCGTTTTCAGTGTGCAAAATCAGCATTGTTTGGGACATACAGCAGCTCTGAGGCACTTTTATTAAAGTATCTTTGAACAACATCCCTTTATACATACCTCACAAAAAAGAGTGTGGGGAGAGAAGGAGATTCAGAGATGTGCCGTGGATTTCTATGGAAGGAAAGCCTAGTCAGGAGGACAGGAGGTGACATCCCAACTTATTTTAACCCATACAGGATTTGTTCATCACAGCTAAGGCTCACTAAAGCAGCACTCCACCAGCTTCATAAAACCCAAGGGAGACTTTGGCAAGTGATCATCACTGAAAATCCCTGGTGATGACTCCTCACATGGCCTCAGGATGCCTCCTGAGGACTCCGTGTGGCTGTTTCAGATGTGCAGCCTCCCTGCCTGTGTTGTATACAGATGCAGGAGAGAAAGACAAACTCCTGTAGACAGCAATGTAGGAATATTCCAGTTTGAGGAGGATAAAAAGGTTCAGCTTTCAAAATGGAAGGGAAATGGTCCTTGGACTAGTGTGGCTTGTCATAAAACTGAAAAAGAAATATCTACATTCAACATCAGTTCATCTACTGGAATTACAAGATCAGAAGTCCAAAATTCTTATTTTCTATTTGAAAGAAAGTTGGAAGGCCAGACAGTTAAAACAGAGCCTGCTGTATTTAAGGAAGTATTCAGAAGGTCTGGGTGGGCTGAAGTAAAATGCTCAAAAAAAAAACAAAGTCTTGTTGAATAACATGGAAATGCATAGTTTGAACTCATTCCCTATTCAACAATATTACTACATATGTCAAAAGGAAGCTGGTGAAGGAGGGAAACCAAGATTTGACCCTAAGTTAATTTCATGTTCCCTTTGCTTTGGACTGATAAGCACCAAATTAACTTTGTGCTAATCAAGAGGTTACAAAACATTATAGAGATGGATGATTACTACTGATTATCATAAAATAAAATAAATCAACTGTTCATGCACAAAAGTAGAAAGTCTTGAGAAGCCATTTCCTTCTCTTCTCTCTCCCATCTCTTCCCCCTCCCCGGTGCTTCACCATATCCATTCAGAGAACGGCAGGAGAGAGAATCAAACAGAAAATCATGTTGTTCTGCTTTCCCTTTTATCATATTCAACACTTGACCCAAGCAATCAGGAAGCAATTAAAAGCTTCTGTTTCAACTCCCCATCCTGTTCAAATTCTTGCCCTCATTTTGTTTTCTGAAACTTTGCTCTTTTAAAAGCTTGCCAGTGTGTGTGTGAGTGAGTGTGTGTGTGCACTTACAGACACATGTATGCCCTTGTTCTTTCAGTCAAGTGATATTATAAAATATCTTTCCATTTCTAACAGGGTTCAGTCGTCTTTGTAACAAACACGTCCTTTAACAAAATTCTCAACCTTAGTGCTTTTCAAAATGCCTCTAATGATTTCTAATTTACTGACATTTTCCCTGAGCCCCTCATCTATTTGACTATTCAAATTGCTAGCAGTGTTAATAATTCCTCTGTCTCCAGCAGACCCACTGTAGACCTTGAAATCCCTCAAGACAAGAACACATCTGGTTGCGCATCCATACCACACTGGATCAGAGTATTTATTAGCCTGGCAGCCGAGTCTCATCACCATGCAGTATGATGATTAACGGCTTCATTTTCACCATTGCTATCCAGAAGGGCCTCTCACGGGGCCATTTCCTCCCCTCACTTCTGTCTTACAGTGGTGTAATTCCACTGATTTCAGCACATGGAGAACAGCATGAGCACAAGGGTCCGTGTTTCTAAGGGTTTGTGGGGAAGATTTTGAGAAACATTTGGAGCTGGATGCCAAATTTTCCTTCCATGCCTTTGAAAAAGTCCAGATGTCTGTACTTTGGGGGAGATTTGAAGGGGAAGCAGATGCAGGCTGACCTGTCTTCAGACAAAAGCCCAAATTTCCAAAATGGCCCGATGTGTGCTCTGAGCTGAAGATACAGAAACAAGCTAGGCATGACCCTGCTGCACATCAGCAGAACCATGCTAATTGCTCTTACCCTGTGGTACATGAAAGGCACTTGGAAATGGTTTATCTATGAGGGCAGTTCAGCCCTTGGAATGCTTTCCATTATAAATTTCTAGACAGAGCTCCATGCAGGGTCTGCTTTCTAAGTCATTTACATCAAAATTTCCTGGACCGAAGTGCTGATATCCATGGTGGTACACATGCAGCTAGCAAGGGACAGGTGTGTTTCCTAAAGCAGACCCTCCTGCTTGTACATGCAGAACACAGACATGAACTGCGTCTGCTGACACTGCCCCAGACACTGAAAATAACCAAACTCAGACAGGGACCTAATGGGCTGCAGCAGATAGATGGGAGAGATGTTGTAAAGCAGCAGTGCTGTGGGGGAGAATCCCTTCACAAGTGTAGCCCAGCAATTAGAGCATGAGGAACTTGGTAAAGATTTCTAGTCTTTGTTTCAACCAGAAACTTCCTGATAATTGATTTACTTAACTCTTTTGGGCCTTGGTTTCCTTGTTTGTGAATCTGCAGTAAAGATATCCATCTTCCTGGGGTGACGTAATTAGCTTGTGTTTACTAAATGCTTTGTGATGCTGCAAGGGAAGTTAATGAGTACAAGGAGTGCTTTCTATATCTATGAGAATGTAGAGTGCTTTACTTCACCCTAGTTTTGACAGAACAATGGAGTGAAACCAGATCAAGAGGATCAGCGTAAGTGAATTTTTCAGGCTTTTTATCTGCATGTTCTGTAAAACTGGGGCCATAATCATTACTGAGCAGCTTGAAAGAGTGGTCTCAATGCCTCTGGGGTTATGGATACTCAGCAAAAATCACACGGATCTGGGATGGTCCACAGCAAACAGAAGACAGCCTCTCTGAGTAGTGTTTGCTCCTTGAAAAAATAATTTTGCTTCTGTGAAAAAACAAGTCCAGACATAAATCTGCAAACATAAAGGCAGGATTAAGTTTCACATCTCCACTCAGGTAGCTTTCTGAGGAAGACAAAAAATATGGTTTTGCAGTCCTGATGATTTCTGACATGGACTCCAAAGCTCATAATAATTATGAGGTCCTAAACTAAAGTTAATATGCCCTACGTGGAACTAATTTCATACATTCTGATGCAATGCTTTTGAATTATATCACAGAAGTGATCAGAGCAGACTTTGGTCCTCACTCAGATGTTTTATGAAAACACAAATTATGAATATATGATCTAAATCAAAATCTAATAAAGTCACCAAGGAATAAAGGTAAGTTAAAGCAGCCACACCTTCAACAGCAGATAAGCAGGACTCTGAGCTGTGAAGGAAGGGCCAGTTTTGAGAGAAAAGCAGCACTGAACTCTTCTGCTGCACTTAACTTTTTTGGGAGGCCAACCCCATCTACAGGGCTACCAAGGGCAGCAAAACATTAGGGACAGCTAATTGTCCAGTCAAGATGTGTGGGTGATGCCATATTGGAGATCCCTTAGAGTCGCTAGCCCTGCTTCTCTGCATCTTTCACTCAGATGCCACTGACACTTCATTGCAGAGAGGATCTGTTTCCCCTTATGCATTGATCTGTGATATTAAAAATAGCTCCTTCTTGCTTGAAGGCAGAGTGAAGAGAGAGGCATTCTTTTGTTCCATCATCTCTGGAGATTTCCCACAGCCACAGTGCCTTTTCAAACAAGCTCAGAGTAACATATTCTCACACTAGAAGGAGGCAGTCAACATAGAATATAAACTTGTTTAAATAAATAAATAAAATAAAATCAGAAGATCAATGTTTAACGCTTTTGATGTTGCCATTGCGTTACTGTAAGATCTTGACTCCTATCCCCTATTCCGGGATTCCTATCCCCTAACTGGGGAGGGCCACCCTGTCACAGGGTGGTAACAAGAGATGGGCACATCAGCTTACTGACTCCCAGCCACTTTGCTGTGCTTGCTCCCCGTGCTGGCATGTGCCAACAGATGTCCCAGCAACCATGGGTTTGCTCTGCTCCTCCTCTTGTGCAGCCCAGCTCTATTCCCTCATCCAGCATGGACTGAAGTCCCGTTCCTCCACTGCCCCAGCCGCTTCTCCCAGCTTCATCCCAAGCTCTCTATCCAGGCTTTGATTTCGCACCTCTACCAGGTTCTCTTTGATTTGATTTTATTTTTTTTAATTCTAGTTCCCCACCATAATCTGATTCTTTCCTAGAGACAGAGCTCGCAAAATTAAAAGTTGATTTATGCGCCAGAGACCAATCAAAATCCAAACCAGTGTCCTTCCTTTACATACATTTTTTAACTGCCTGATTAAAACTTCTCCCTGGTTCTCTTCTTCCTTCACAGAAATGGGAAAAGCACTCATTAATCTTCCTCCATTGCATTTCCACATTTCTGGAGAATTTTAAATCGACAAATGGGGCCTTTTGACCAGTTCAGTTTCCTTTGCAGTATATTTTCTCAGATCCTTTTTACCTTTGAGACCTTGTGCACTCAAGCTATTTGCAATGTCTACTTTATACTACACGCAGCTCAACTGATTCGGCATTTCAGGCTTCACAGCTCCTTGCCCATATCCTGACTCAGGAGGCCAGACCCTAAAACATAGTTCTCAATATTACGAGTTCACACAGGAATTACCTATGATTTTTATATTGTCTCTGGTCTATCCCTGGCTCAGCTTAGTTTCATGACATCATTCTCACCATGCTCCTTAAAATAACCTTCTTTTTCCATCTGGAAATTAGAACTAATGAGAACAACTTTAAAAAGTGGACTCTGGCTTGACATGAACAATCAGAAGGTCCTCACAACAATTAAGCATCCCAAGCTACGAACCTGCTGCTAAGTCCCCATCCCATCCCAGACAACTAACAAGAGGCACAACGTAAGGTTCTGTCTCCTGTACACACTTCGATGATGTCAGACATGGTGTGAACGCTTCAACAGAAAGCGAAAGAGAGCCCCAGTTATGTTGCATCTGACAGAAGTGACAATGGGGACTTGCAGCTTAGCGAGCCTAGTCTACACAGGAAACTAAAGTAATTCTAAATTAACGTGAGTAATTAGCAGCCTTAGATAACATAATTGCTATGCAGAACTTCCCAGTTTTAGTTAGCATTCTGTATTAACTACTATGTAATTATTAAGGCACCATACTCAGCACCAGCAACTTAATTATCTTTAGTATCACTGCAGTCTCAAGCTTGAATGCTGATGATTAATAAAACATAATTATTTACGTTGTAATTGTGGCATTTTAATTAAACTGAAAATGCACTTCGTTTGCTTTTTGCCACGGTGTTAATTTTTTAAATTAAGGTCAAATCTTTTTGTCAAGCATTTTTTTATCCCTAATTGCAAGTTAGATAGACTGATCTCTTGTCATCTTAAGAAATCATTGTGACTGGTGGTGAAAAATGAGTCTTGGGGTAACAAACCAGCCTTGTTTCTAGAGAGTTATGTAATCCCGCTCCTAATAAACAATGCCTTGATATGTTATTTCTCTTAAGTAACTCCAGTGCATGTAAGCTCCATTTAATTTTCTTTGCAAGGATGGGTTTGTTATTATGTACATTATGACAATACTTAGAAAGTCCCATTGAGACCAAAGAATTTACAGACCAACAAGACCAAAGGTGAAAGGGGAAGTGTTGGCTTATGGAAGTGAAATGATCTCCCCATTGTCACCTAATAAGTCACTGTCAGAGCCAGGAACAGAGTCAACACCTCCCAGCTCTTATTTCTGGGCTTTGCCTGCTAGATCTATCTCATCACTCCTCATCTTAGCAAGTTTAGAAATACCAAATGTGTGTGGAGGCACTTACACCTTATTTTCATAACAGGGCTCCTGGCCTCAGTAATAATAAAACTTTTTAAACTTTTTTTTTTTTTTTTTTTAAATGTGTTTTTGTAGCTCCTCTGACTTCAGAGGACTTCTTTCTGATTTACACTAGCACAAGATGGATCAGGTCCAAGATTAATAGCTTTCCTCAGAATGCCCGAGTGCAGTTAAAATTTGCTTATGTAGTGGAAGAATGATTTCCCTGCCATTACCCAGAAAAATTGACTATGAATTTTCAGCAACAGGACCAAGTTCAGCCCCAGTTTTTGCCCTCTGAGAGACTCGTAATGCTAGCCACTGCAAACTTTATAGGTGAGTTTCATTTTTTTATATATACAGTCAGAATACAACTTAACTCAAAATGTCAATGTGTTTGCCTTGGGGAGAATAGAAGGGAGAATTATCTAGTCCATTTTAGGGATTATTCTTAGTTGTGCTTGCTGTAGTGCCATATCTTCCAAGTTACAGGACTGGAAGCCTGGAGGTGAAATGGCTTAGCATGGGATCAAAAGCCAGGTTTTGGGAGCACAGTGAGAGTGGATTTGTCATGAAGACTGACTGAAAGCCATGCTAGACAGAAAATGAAGACTGGAAAAGATCCAGGGAAAAAAAAATTAAAAAATAAAAAATCCGTCTGCTTAGAAAAGAAATGGGTCATGGAAAGGAGGATGCTTGGGGCTGGTCTGCTTAAAACAGAAGCAAGAAATTAGCAGAATTCTGAAGCTAAAGGAGGTTGTGTAGGAAGCATACCTGAAAGGTGAGGAGTAGGAGAAGAAAATGTTATAATTGCAGAGCCATTTAAATGTGATTTAGCCTCTGGCTTGGGCAAATCTGAGACCTATGTGTCTGCTCAGCCTGGCACAACAAGTGGGAAACAACTGCCTGCCATGAAAGGGGCAACCTTGCCTCTCCACAGAGATGGTGCAAATATCTCTGGAGCTGTATGCTAAACACGTGATGAAAACTTGAACAGGTGTTTAGCTCTCAGTTTATAGGGAAAAAGAGTCTGTGCCCACTGTGCAGATTTATAAGCATGTGCCCATCATTTCTAGCTTTTACAGTGGTCTGGTAAAAAGGCTAATGCCCCATCACTGAGGAAAAAACAAAAACAACAACAAAACAAAAGAAACAAAACAACCCACACACAATGCAAGAGCAGATCCACAGGTAACAAGAAAGACAAGAGCCCTGTGTGAGAAAACTCATACAAGTCTTTCCATCCACCTTCAAATTCGCTTTCTACATTCTTCATTTTTCAAGATGTAAATAGCAGTAATTGCAGGGCTGGATGCTCTTCTCATTTGATTCTTCTATTGTAACTTCTGTGAAGCTGCCATGGACTTACATAAGCAAAAGAAGAGTCACAAAGCCCCTTACTCTAGGGATCACTTGCCTATTGTTTTTGCTGCAGATCTCTTAATCTCTGGAGATTATTCTTCAGTTACTTAAGCATTGTGGCTGAATTTCAAGACATTGTAATAATGAGCAGGGGGAGGACAGGGGATTTGTAGGCATTAAGAGAAGCACTTTCATTTTGTCCTGAAGCAGACATACAAAGTTAGGGATGGCAGCTTGATTCTTGAAGCTATTGGAGGCTTTGGGAATGACAGTACTTGCCAATTTAGCGAGAAGATAACAGAGCTGATTTATGCCAGCTAAGGACTGAGCCAGATTCTCTAGTGCAGCACAGCCGTCATGAAAGCGTCCTACACGATGGCCTCATTAGCTTGGAAAGATGTCAGCTGAGTTCTACTGCTTAGGTAAAACAGAAGGATGCTAAAACTTTTCTCAATCAAATTTATTATACATATTTTCATCTGTATCAGGTGAGCAGTGTGTGACTCTTTCTTTCAGAGGTAATCCCTGCCAGAGTAATCCCTATTTCTATCACTTCAAGATTACTTAGCTGCTTTACCCTTTGCATGGGGCTTTACCTTAATGCCCCTGGGAAACTCCAGCTGAGGAACAAGCCTATGACCAGTTTTCAAAGCAGCATCATGACAAAAATATTATACCAATAATCCTGGGTCTGCAGCAGCTGCCACTATGTTTCTAGATGGAGTTTAAAATACTAGGATCAATCTGTAAATCCCTAAATTTATGGTATATGGTTACCACAGGGACTGCCTCTTGATTCCTTTGCAACTGTCCTGATGGAGATTTCTAGGGATGCCTCAGTGGGAATTCTCCGAGTATAAATAAAGGAGGTCACGGACGGAATGTTTTTCACAGGGATGGGCTTAGTGCTAGAGATACCTGGACAGAGTCTATATTTTGTAAAAGAAAAAGGAATTGTTTAGAGCAGTTTTACTACATACCATAAATATCTGTAGTCCATAGGATAGGAATGAACAGGAAGGCATGAGTCTATGCAGCAGCTTTTATGAACTTACATGCATTTAATTTCTGCTACATATTTAGGGCTTTGAGGCAAGAAGCAGAGTACTGATTTTCTGGTGCAAAGCACTTGCATTTAGGTTTCATACCCCAATATAAACGAGTCCTTGGCTGGTACAACTGCCTCATCTCCCCCTTAAGCCCCTCTCCCCATCCAGTTGTCATCCTTGAGGATAATAACAGGGCAACTGGAATGGGGTGTGCAATCAAAACGCTTTGTTTGCCTTTGTTTGAAATGTGCAATCTATGTATAATATTGGGTATAATCCATTTTCACCTGAAAAATCCCCATTTAGCTTTTGTGGCTCTAGATCACACCTCCTGAATAGAACAGCCACGGCAAAACTCTTACAAGAAATCCAAGTAGCTAAATGTTGACAACTGCTGTATAGAATAATAGTATTTTGATAAAGCAGACAGAGCTACAGAGGTATTATCTCCATGCAATGAATTATATAGATCTCGAATGCTTTGCATAATTGCTCAATATTTTTCTATTACTTTCATCTAAAGAGCTTTTTATTACAACTACTTGTGCCTCCACATGTTGTCTTTCATATAATGTTTGGTATGTAATACACTTCTAATTCTGAAAAACTAAAAAAATTAATTAAAAACATAAATAAATGATCCTATTACATGGTTGAGCATATTCACCTTCCACTTCACAGAGCTTCTTCAGAAGAAGGACCATTGCAAAAGGTCTCAAGATCCACATTTCATTAAACAAGTAAATACAAAGACAGTCATACTAAAATTGCATGGAATATTAAACCACATCTCACTTGAGTATAAACAATATTAGGTTTTGATATAAGCCATTATCAATCAGATGAGTATGCACAGTGCCATTTATTTTATGCCCAATTGCTTTTGCCACAGTTGTTTTCTTCATCAACTCTTTCTTGGTGAATTCAGAGGCAAAATGGGAAAGAAAACAAGCACCCCCACCCCTCAACATTACAGTATTTTCCACATTTCTTTAATTTAGGTCCTGTTTTTTTTGTTTTCTTTCTTTTATTTAAGTTTAGTTTACTTAGATCTTTCCTACTTTTCATTGATTTATGATTCCTGTTGTCATGGCAACACAGAAACTCTGCTCCACCTTTCTTCTCCAGTTAGCCTCAGTATGAGCCATTGCCTCCCTGGCCATTCAGTAGTCCTTTGAGTGTCATGCTAGTCAGGAGCTGAGTATTCCTGTGCTGGGTTCTCACTGGCAGCACAAACCTAAACGAAGCATAAATCAATGCACTTGCTTCAGAGAATGTTGTCTACAAATTCAAGCAGACATTTGGCCCCTTTTTGGCAATACAGTTAGCTGCTGGACAGCACATGAATCATAGAACGTCCTGAGTTGGAAGGATCCACAAGGATCATCAAGTCCAACTCCTGGCTCCACAAAGGACCACCCAAAAAACAAACCGTATGTCTGAGAGTGTTTGTCCAAATGGTGAAGTTCAACAAGGCCAAGTGCAAGATCCTGCAGCTGAGACGGCGCAATCCCAAGCACAAATACAGGCTGGGTGGAGATTTGATTGAGAACAGCCCTGATGAGAAGGAGTTGGAGGTGCTGCTTGATGTGAAGCTCAACATGAGCTGGCAATGTGTACTTGCAGTCGAGAAAGTCCCCTGGGCTGCATGAAAAACAGCGTGGGCAAGGGAGGGGATTGTCCCCCTCTGCTCTGCTCTCGTGAGGCCCCACCTAGAGCCCTGTGTTCAGCTCTGCAGCCCCCTGCACAAGGAGGACGTGGATGAGGACATATTAGAGTGAGTGCAGAGGAAGTTTTACCTCCTCCTGATCTTGTAGTGTCCAAACCTGCACACAGTGCTCAAAGTGAGGCTGCCCCAGCACAGAGCACAGCAGGACAACCCCTTCCCTCGGCTGGTGAGCAGTGCTATGCCTGATACACTCCCTTGTTGGCTGCCAAGGCTGGCTCGTACTCAACTTGCTGCTGACCAGACCCCCCAGATGTAGTAACTGGGGAGTTAAGGAGCCCATCTGGTTTTAATGGGTTTAATAGATAATCCCTCTGAGTTCTTTACAACTAAATACCAACTCTTATATTCTTTTTGTATAGGCCAGTTTGAATTTCACAGCTTGTTCCGGAGGACAGTTCCCTGTTTGCTGCCTAGGCTGGAAGGTAAGTAGTGGACGTTAAGAGGGGGAGAGGATGGCCTCATGCTTAAGGTAATCAGTGATAACTTGAGAAACCGTATTCTTTCCCTGCCCCTGTGACAGTCCTCAGATAGCACACTGCAAGATAAGAAGTCACATATTTGACATGGGTTCATTAATTACTTCCTACTCCTTAAGTATCTGATCAGATGCGCTAAGAACTTGCAGCTAAAATTAGCATCAATGAGAACTATTTAATTTATAATGCCCAACACAAAGTGAATAAACAATTTGCATCTAAATCACTCTGTCTCAATTTCCATCTGGAGAATGTGAATAAAAATAACTAACAAGAATGCTGCGGGAGAAAATGTGTGAAGTACTGGCACGGTACAGTGATGAGTGCCATGGACAGGAAAACCAAGAGGGAAATTAATAATTGTATTTTTATAAGGATGTGATTAATATTTACCGAATACCTGACCTGCTAACCAGTGAGCAATGAGAATAAAATTAATGTTTGTTAGCTAAAAGTAAACACTCTCGGACTAAAAGAGGTACGGTCACCTGAAAATAAAATTTGGAACTGAGATTGTGTTGCACTATGATCATCTTAAACTCAGGAACTTCCTTACTTCAAGCTGTCTGGCTTTGCAACCTAAGTGATGAAGCTAGTGCTATTTGCATGAAAAACTGCAAATACACTGCTGAGTACAATTCCAAAACATTGTAATTTTAAAAAATAAGGACTCAGCCTCTATGCAGTATGTAAAAGGACTCCATGTATCATCCCCAAACTTACAGCACATAAGCTCTGAATGAATTTTCTTATAACTTACAAGTAAATCCATTAAGTAGATTAAGTGAAATTAATTAAAACCAGAGATCTATCATCTGTGACTCTTTTGATTTGGACTTGAGTGACCTTCTTTACAAATAAGATAGTTACTTTCAACATTTCAGATAGCAAAAAATTACCAAAATCCCCTCTTTGAAGACATTAAATTGAAGTTAGCAATTGTTATGACTATTTAGGCCAGTGACATGCTTGAGTCAAGTTAGCATGTGTCAGCATCTGGGGAGATCAAGTAAAGGAAAGTGAAGGAGGGGTCTGAATGTCTCAGTCTGCTCAGGCAAAAGCACCTATAAAACTGTTAGTTGGCATGAGGATTCACAAGGGTAAGAAACTGGCAGTTTAAATGCTGATTTAGCTGAATAGTGGCTGCCAGGAGGACACTGTCACAAGGGAAGAAAAACAAAACCACCGCCTAAGAGGCTGGCAGCTCCTCGTACCAATATACTCATATTCTCTTTTCAATATGCCCAGAAGAGATGGGAGAGATGCAGGCTTCCTCGGAGCGTGCTGTAGGAGGAAAAACCTAGGTTAAACACCATGTCTGAAATCGATGTCCCAGGAATGATGTCTAAGTAGGGTCTGTTCTCGTGCTGCTGCTCTTTAAGGTGCCTTCAGACAAAAGTATGGTAAACATGACAACCTTTCTAGAAAGACAAAGGGAATCTAGCATACCCTATATATTCCCTATTTTCTCTTCTTTTTTTCTATAGTATATCTTCCATCTGCAGATCTTTGGAAAACTCCACCCACTGTGTCTCAGTGCCCCTGTGGCCAAGCTACTGTGTTGAGCAAAGAGATGGATCATGCCGTAGTCTGTAATGCTGCAGGGAGACAGCATCCCCATGCCAAATCTCAGAGGCTGAAGGAAAAGTCCTCTGCACTCCAGGGGTCCAACTCCTGTTAATCAGGAGCAATAGAGAAATAGACTTTGATCTGAGGTAATGTAATGCTGATCTGCATGAATTACATTAAACACAATCACTTTAATATCCATAGTAGGTGCTCTGGGTGACCAGCCTGTTAACAGAACTCAGCTACCACACAGGGTGTATTTGTATTTTGTTGTTGTTGTTGTTATTTCTGGTTTAGGAAAGGTTTTATTCTGGATAAAGTGAACTCATGTAAGGCTTCATATCAAGAGCCACAGGGCAGAAGTAGGGCTGTTCTTCCCATTCATCACCGACTTGTTGGCCATAAGTCTGCCCACAAGTGATGGTGGGATGGGAGAGTTTTACTGACAGGCAACTGGCAGCAGCTATGTTGAAGAGAACAATAATATTTCTATGCTCTGTCAGTTTGATGGCCTACAAGGAAGCCACCTCAGTACCAGTTTATGGACTGGAACTGAAAATGCTTTTTTTTTTTTTTTTTTTTTTTTTTTTTTTTGTCATCTAGCAAAAACAGAGGCCTCAGTACTTGCCTCCTTTCTACCATGGTAGACTTGTTCTGGAGAACAAGTCTTATGAGGAGCGGCTGAGGGAGCTGGGACTGTTTAGCCTGGAGAAGAGGAGGCTCAGGGGTGACCTTATTGCACTCTACAGGTACCTGAAAGGAGGCTGTAGCGAGGTGGGGGTTGGTCTATTCTCCCACATGCCTGGTGACAGGACGAGGGGGAATGGGCTAAAGTTGTGCCAGGGGAGGTTTAGGTTGGATATTAGGAAGAACTTCTTTACCAAAAGGGTTGTTAGGCATTGGAGGGGGCTGCCCAGGGAAGCGGTTGAGTCACCGTCCCTGGAGGTCTTTAAAAGACGTTTAGATGTAGAGCTTAGGGATATGGTTTAGTGGAAGATTTGTTAGCGTTAGGTCAGAGGTTGGACTCAGTGATCTTGGAGGTCTCTTCCAACCTAGACTATTCTGTGATTCTGTGATTCTATGGTAAATAAGCAGGAATAAGTTACAAATGAGGTGAGACGTATTTACAGAGAGGTCCTAATCCACACAGTAAGTCAAAACTCGTTTGAGTGGGAACAGTGGCTGTATAGGTTCATGGAGATATTAGAGATGTAAGGTTTAATTCTTCAATTTGTATACAAACACTAAATCAATGGGATTCCTGAGTATGCAAAACTCAGCCAAATCAATTGTCTGTCCTGGGTATTAGATTAGACTCTGTCTGCAAGACAAATTGCTGTCTGTTGACTGCAACCAAAATCAAGACTTCTGTGAAAGGTGCCCTGAAGACTAAGCCACCTCCTAACTGAAAAATGACAGTTTACATAAAAAAGGCAAAATAATGAAAAAAAATTGTCATTAGGCACTGTATTGATAAAGGGAACCTCTTGCATTATTTGACTGGGATCTTTCTGCTCATGTTATAAATGCTATTCTGCTGTTTGTAAATCACGTTAAAAAGTAAGACTTTTGTTAAAAAGTAAGATTTTCAATGTATTCACATTTTTCATATACATTGTGCAAGCAAGTGCACTGGGCATGGAGGGCAGGTGACTACTGTCAGGCAACAGAAGGAAAGTGATCCATTGGCTACCCCAACTGGCCTCTGCTTACATCCCTTTAAGTGGTCCATCCTCTCTGAACCTGAACTCCCATAAAGCAACACCACCACCTACAGCTCAAACACCAGACTCTCCACCACATGCTAACTGCACCTCTGCCTGTCCTGACCTAAAGATGTCATTACACCTACACCAACAGATTTCTTCTTTTAGAAAATGCAGTATCACTTTAATTTTAATTTTCATTATCCAGAGTAAGAGCTTGGTTTAGGGGAAACAAAAGCAAAAACAAACAACAAAAAAAAACCAGCACCTCCACACAATGCTTTTAAAGAAAGATTCTTCTCTATGTCTTCACCCTGCACTCTGACTTCTGCAGTACTGTACTCCCCAGGAAATGCCTGCATGCCTTGTAAGCAGAACTTTCTAGTTCCAGAGCAATCCAAGTTCTTCAGAGATTTGTATTTCTATGGATAAAAAATACTTATGTCAGTAATTGGAACTCATGAGCTGAATGTCATGGAGAGAGCCTTCTTTTCCTCCTACAGTAAAGGGATACCACCGCATAAAACACAGATTTACTGCAGTAATTTCCCAGTGGTTATTTCCCATTTTGGTTCTTTGTCCCATGTTGCCAACCTCACCATGCCTGTGGCAGGCTGAAAGGGATATTTCCCCCCGTTTCACAGAGGTGGGTACCAGGCTGCATTGCACAGTTGAAAGAACCATGGTCTCCACGGTGACAGAGAAAGAGAAAGCTAAAATCTTGTTGCTTGCAGCTAATAGAAGTTGAAGGGAAGTGAGAAAGCCCACAGATGCTGTTCTGTCCCATGGCCTTGACCCATTCCTCCCCAAAACAGTACGGCCAATTTGTTAGTGGCTTTTCACTTGCTGTCTGCCCTAGAAGGTTGTTAGTGCTTGTTTTGTACCAGTGCAGTTCAGCTCTTACAGGGAACCACAAAAGCTTCAATGCAGAGAAGGGCAGCAATTACCCAAATTTACTGTCTGAAACCCTGGCTGCTCCTGTTTATGCACCATGTTTTCTATTGTCACCAGATGTACAGTTATGCAGAATAATGCATACAAATTGTTCTTAAGATGCAGTCCTAAGCCACTCAGGTAGCTGTTTATAGCTTCGGCACCAAGACAGTGGTTTATAGCTTTGGCATTAATCCAGTCAAGGAAGCTGAACTGGCCCTGCTTAGGTCTTTTGTAGTGTTGTTGTCTCATGGTTAACCAATTCATGGTCAGAGGGTGCTTAAATATTCAAGTATTTCAGGGAACTGCAGGTAAGTGCTGTTAAAATAAATAAATAAATAATAAAATAAAATAAAGAATAAAATAAGTATGCATGAATTTACCAGTGGCTATGCTCTAAAAAAAAAAAACTAAATATTCATTGGACAGAGGAGTTTCTTTTGGTGAAAAGGCACAGCAAGCTTAGTAAGCTTTCACTTCAAATAATATGGCTGTGAGGTTTGTGGTACTGATACTAATTTACACCAGCTAAAGAACCGAGCTTGTCTGCGTATATTTCCAGACCCCTACAGTATTCACGCCATGCTGTATATTGCACAAATACTTAAAGGAGTTGGAACTGACAATAGAAAATGACTGCTGCCGATGCTGAACAGTGATTGACAGTGAGCTATGATTAGATGTAGCCACAGGGATCTGGTGTGCAAACATCTTAGCAAGCAACAGAGAAGACCCAGAAGAAGTTTGAAGATGCCATTCGAGGGGGCTCCACAGGTGTAAGCAAAGAGGACCTTATGGCCTCTATGGATTTTAATAGAGTTATTTATTACCTGTATCTCCACTTCACCCATCCTATCCCTGCAGGCTAGAAGAACTCACATGTACGTAATAGAACTTGTCACATGCTTACAGGCTTCAGTGTTGTCAGACAAATGCATTTTGGGGGTGAATCCCAACCTTACTAGCTGCAAAACTTGTCTGCAATCTGAGATGAGGACCCCTGTGCCCCAGCCGGGCTTAGCAGAAAGACTTGACTTTGCCACGTTGACCACTAGAGGGAAGTCACATACATTTGCACTAGGTGCTTTATGTATAGGGGAACGGAGTAAGATGTAAGATAGAGTAAGATAGAAAAGACCTCTGGTGTACATGGAGGAGGTAACAGACCTCACAAATGTGTGTTGTGCTTTCCAGAACTTAAACCATGCATCAATGTATAGGCGATTATTTTCTACTGTGTACCTGTGAGATCCAAAATTATTGGCCAGCTAAGAGAACCAGATATGAAATTCCATGTTTGAAGTTAGTCATGTGCATATTTATTTGTTTTCAAGTCCATGGCTTAGACAATGCAGAACACAAAGGTAACATGCCACATTATTTTCCACAGTTCTATGGGTAGCTAGGAATAGCTTAAATGCACTGTACCGTCACTAATGCAGGCAGAGCTACCAGCATGATTTCTGCATGAGAAGGCAAGAAGTTTCTGACATGTAATTACACAAATCTTTACAGGTGGGATGGAAATTTTTTAAGTGATCTTGGTACTCAAACATCTGACTTAGGTTTATACACAGAGCTGCACTGCTGTCACAAAGATAGCCAGAAGTCTGCTATATTTATATAAGCAGGTACATTTTGCAGAAGGACCTCTTAAACAGTAGGATTCAGTATAGTTTGTCTACAGACCTAATGATTTCCCTATCTCTGTATGTCTTGTTCTCATTTGTCTTACTGTGTTTGTCCCTGTTCCTGTTTATGTCACCTAGGGCTCTCTCCACAGTGTTTACGAGTAAGAAGAATCTTCCATTTTTGTTATTGTTAGCACATTTTTTGTTATAGTGAGAATAAAAACAGTATCTTGATCCTTTTGGTTTTCAACTTTTCCTCCTGATTTCCTCTGATTTAGAAGTGTATTTGTTTCTACTTGCCTCCTTTAAGACAGTCAGCTTGATTTCACATCACTGATAATCAGACTGACTTTATAACACATACTAAGTCACTAAGTTTTAGCAGAAAGTATTATGTTGATTTTTTGTGTGTGTCCCAGGATTTCATGGCTTTTGGCATGAAATACAAGGGGAAAAAAAGGAAAAAAAGAAAAAAAGAAGAAGAAAAAAAAAAAAAAAAAAAAAAGCTTCCTTGTGGCTGCTGAACTGGGACTCCAAACCTGTTTTCAATCTTGCTTTAGTTGTAGACCTCTCCAGTGATTATGGGTAAATCATTTTCTCTCTCTGTATCATGTTTGTAAACTGGGGAGAGTCATTGCTGGGAGAGGGATTGTCTTATGTCTGTCCAGCACATCTTAAAACACAGATCTTACCTGGGTTTGGAGGTCTATGTCAAAGTGTAACATAAAATCTAATAATCTGTAAAATGCTGACATGAACAACATAGACACAGTGGGAATTCCGTGTTTTTTTTTTGTTTGTTTGTTTTGTTTTGTTTTTGAAAAGATTGTTCTTTTTACTAAAAATGTCAGCCAGCATGAGAAGAGTTTTAAGTCTAGGTCTTGAGTTAACCACCACTGATCTTAGTTTACCTGACATATTTTTTAAAAACCTGTTTATACCTGCTCAGGACCTGGACCTTAGACTTTTAAGAGCCATAGGACAGTATTTCCATCCAAGTTCACTGCAGGTATTTTACACACTTCCTTCATTCCAGCTCAGGCCTCTTTCACTATTAGTTCTTTCCCTGTGAGTTGCGTGTTCTTCATTTTAGGAATATTTTGTTTTTCATATTACAAGTGGGATAAATGGAAAAACCAATGAAATACCTCTTCTATGTCTTCTCTTATCCCGTGCCTTGTATGTTCTGGGACTGCTAATGTCAATCTCTGTGATTCATCTGCTGGGGTGAAGTTGTTCTGACCTGCAGTAACAAAGTACATCATTGTTGGCTTGCATGTTATAAAAATGATGCACAATACTCGCATCTAAAAGTCAGAATAAACCTTTTACGCAGCTCTTTGTCAGTTCTACAAATGGTTGCAGTTAATCGATGCTATAAAACTTTCCTTCAGGCACTGGTATTCAGCTTCCACACTGGGAAATGCAGTTGAGTCTGACATTTTAAATACAGGTGGTGTTACCTAATGAAATAACTTGCGGGTTGAAAATTCCCATCACTGAAAAAGCACAAAGCTACGGTTGAGTTAGGGTATTTAAAAACATATTTTGGAGCACTGGGAGAAGACACATTGTACAGACACTATTATTGTGCTCCTCTTTCTGCAGACACCTTTAACTCAACCAGGGGTCTCGTGTCCCATTGGAACATGTACGTAATTTTCATTAACATTACTGGGATCTATGCGTATGAGCTGATCAGGACAAACATTGAATTCAAAATTCTCTTTTTCTTTATTAACAAGTGTCATGCAAGTGTTGCCATGAGGGAAGCCCTGGAGACTTTTTTTTTCTATCCTATCCTGCCTTAACAAACACTGTAGATTTAGCAAAAATGTCAGGACTTCTCAAGGACATATATTTTTTTCAATTTGTATTTAGATATTTGCCTTTCTGAAATCAACTAGCTCCATCTCAAGGGCTGTGTTAAAAAAAGGCTGAGGAAAGTCTCCCAGTTGATGATGAACAATGTGGAAATCCCGTAGGGTCTTATTGGAGGTTTTAATAGTGAATCACTAGCTAGACCCTTTTTTTACTCTTATTTAGGTGTAAAAAGAGTAAGGATGGCATTTGTAATTTTGCTCCTAAGAAGCCGTCAAAGAAACAACATTATATCTATCCAGGCCATTTTCCTAGCATTTTCTGACATTCTGGACACTCAAAAAGGGATGACATAGAAGAGGGAAGTAAGAAGATCATGGTAGAAAAGGCAAGAAAAAAAAAAAAAAAAAAAAAAAAAAAAAGCCTTCTGGGACTCTCCTGTTATAGTACATGCTGTACTGTATCTGCAGCGAGCCCATGCCTAGAGGGCACAATCTATCCTTAAGTGTATGTGACCTACTAACCACAGTGAAAAAAGAGCAGGTGATCTGATTTACTGCTTTTCTGAGAGAACAACTTTCGCCTTGGCAGGATAAATTTGAAGGCAGTGCTCATTCTAATGCATGTGCTGCTACTCCCAAGGGTTTCATAGACCATTCTTCAGAGCAGTTTCCCACCAGTTTTTCAGCAAAACTGTTGAAAAGGTCAGCATAGAACTGACCATATTCAAAAGACTGTTCAGTCCAGCTGTTGGAGTGTTTGCTGTTCCCATTTCTAGGCAGATGAAAAAGAATAAGTAATACGCAGAGAAAGCATTTCCAATAAAACTTTTCAGGGTCTCTATATTTTAATTGATCCTTTCAAAGATCTCAGTGTAAATCATAGCGTAGGTAAGTTAGAAAAAAATTCTGAAAATGAAGGAAATAAAGCAAAGGAAACTAAGGGCAATAATGGGATTTTAGGTATCTAAAGTTTGGCCTGCCTAGCTTCAGCCAATTTAAATAGGTCCAATGTTTAAGAGGGTAGGGGCTTTGCAGTTTTTGGCAACTGGGACTCTGGCAGCAGAGTGGCAAATGTCTGTGACACATAAATTTACCAGTCGGTTTGGGAATTCCTGGTCAAAGTGACTTGCCCAAGCTCATACAGTAAATCAAAAGTGAAACCTGCACAACAGGATGGAGTCCTGCTTTCTAAAGTTTGTTTAGTCAACCAGTTTGTAACACTTTCTTCCTGTTCCAGATGAATCATTTAATCACTACAATACTATAGTTTGTTTCAGCATTTTATATCGCCAGCAGGTGGGGATTTAAAAAGCACTTTGCTGTTCACCTTTTGGTCATCCTCGTAACTTTCATCTGTGTATTGTTTTATTTTGCTAGAGGCTTTCCCAACAGGCTGGCTTTTTCTCTGAAAAGCTGCATCACCTATGGAGCTATGAACTGTGACCTTCTGGTGCTTGAATGGTTCTACAGAAACTTCAGAACTTCATTTCCTTTTTTTTTTTTCTTTTCTTTTCTTTTTTCTTTTCTCCCTTCCTTTTCCCTTTTCTTTCCCTTCTCCTTTTCTTTCTCCATTTTTATTTTCTCAAAAAGTTATTAAAGCACAGATTTAGAGAGTTTGAAATCCCGTCCTACAATTTCTTGCTCTTTGGGCAGGCAGAGAAAGTCTTTCAGCATTTGGTATTCTGGACTGCTCTGTTCAATAACCTCATGGATTTTGGAGCTGGATTTTTCAGTTTTTGATAAATACTAATTACACTTTTATGTTAGCAGCATTATCACAGCCCAATCTTCTAAATATTGTTCTGGTATCCCACTGATGGTGCTTCCCTTATGAATGTGTGGGGACTTGTTTGTTACTGAGGAGAAAGGCTCCAAAGAAAAATCAGTTGCTCAGGAAGGTGTTAGCATTTCAGTGTGTGCTGTTAGTTTTGTGTTTTTCCAACTGAACAAATTACTGGTGTAGTTAGGACATACATTTTAAGGATGTTGTTCTTCTTCTGTGATATAAAACCAGGGTTTTGACCAATCTAAGAAACCACTTGCGCCAATGAGTAAGCCTTGGTATGCAAATCTTCAAAACAGCCTCTCACATCTTGCCTGTGCAATTGGTGGAACAAGAATCCTGGAGTTCCTTTCCTTTTGATGAGCAATATCTGCTTACCATTCAAATGTTCTTCATTTCGTTACTTTCCTTCACTAGACGAAACTCTTCCTTTTGCTTTATGCTCAACTCAGCTGTCAGGCGTGCTGGCTACTGCCAACCTACATCTGCCTTGCAGTTTTCATATTGTCCTAAGTCAGGAACTATCTCCTGTGATCTGTTTTCCTTAAAAGCTTGTCTTTTGCATTTGCCGCTGCTATGTGTGGCAATTTGATGAATAGATATAGATCTGCCCACTGGTGCATAGTGGCCTCGGGTTCTTGGCTCCGTTGTTCTATTTGCCTACTGCTTAACTTGGCACTCTTTTTTTGAGTAATGCCTTTTGTTTTCTGAGAGACTGCTGTGAATACAAAAAGCAAAGCCCCACTTCTTCATCTCATCAATCTATTTGCTCATCTTTTACCAAATACCTGGGAACGTGTATTTCTGGAGTAAGGGACCCTTTTATCATCTTGCCATTGCCATCAGTCTCTGGCCTGTATTTCCCTCTGATTCTTCCTTTCAACATTTTGCGAGGACCTAGGGTTGAATGTACTCTTCTCAGTCCCCAGGGGTACAAAATTGCTAAAATCTGTGTGCTTTGCTATTTCCCGCTCTGTGTCAAATGCCAGCTATGCAATATCTTCCAAGAGGTATGGCATGCCTCAGGATCAGTTCCTGCCTAAGGGTCATTTCTATAATTCTCCCTGCAGCAGGAATGGCAGGCTATTGGAACCAAGAAACTAAGTGCCTCTTGTAATTAAAACACAAATTACCCAACAGAATGACATTTAAAATGTTATGTGATAAAAGGAAGGGAAGGCAGAAACCCAAATTGAGGACTCTCCAATTGCCTTGTGGACTAAAGTGGTTGTGGTGGGGGTTTACAGCCATGGGGACTTGTTATGGGATGTTTAAAGAATCAAAGATACGGAAAGAAAGGTGTTTAGGTAATTTGGGGAAGATCAAGAATAGGAAAATAAAGGTGTAAATAGGTAAAAAGTGCCATAGATAACAGAATGTAACAGAAATGTAAATAGATAAACTGTTGTTGGCTCATCTGAACACCTGTATGGCTATTCCCTGCCTGTGATCAGTGCAGCGTGTTCTATCACTAAATTCCTTTCTAATGCTGTCCTGTGCGAGGGCTCCCTATTCCGTGTGCATGTCTGTATCAGCCATGTTGCTTTGGAATGTTTGACATATGTAATAAATTTGTAAAATAGCACTGTAGGGTGCGTATGTACAGAATATCTAACAAACCACTCCATCTCTGAAGTTAGAGGTTAAAATTCAGTCTCATGAAATTCCCTTTGAGATGATCTGATTTTACTTTTGTTTGGATGTGAGCCTTTGATAACTATGCATGTATTAAATTTTCAGTTCCATAGTTTATAATTTTAGAGAAAAAATAAGGAGGACTGCATACATACATACTGGATATTCAAGATTGCTGCCTTAAATTTGACATTAAAAGTATTCCTTCATTACATAAGTGTGGAATTAGGGAATATTGCAAGAAAAACTTCCTAATGTAGAGTTCCAGAATCACCAGGACAAATACAAAGCTTACACTCCTATTTGTTTCTGTCCTAGAGGCAAACAATGCTGACATCTTTAGCATCAAAGTTCCTTTTTAAAAAACGGTTTCATTTTATTATTTTACACGCATACAGCTGGAGGAGGGCTGCAGCCATGAAGGCTTGCATATCCAGGTGCCAGTACATGGGCAGTCTAGGATCTAGAGGCCAGGTACTGGGCAGGGATCCATGTGAACTGTGTGGCTAGCCATTTAGATATGTAGCACATCTATGTGTAATATAAATGTGTGTTTTGTGTGTGCATGTCTGCTTGAAATGCATTTTCAGCCTTGCTAATGGCTGGACCTGGGCATGTAGAGCTGCAGCAGCCTCACCTCTCTCAGACTGGTAGATCTGGCATGATACATTTTCCTCTAAGACACGTACCTTGAATTGCTTCAGGTCATTTGTGCATTCCTGTCAGCCCAACAGATATATTTCCTGGATTGTCTCATGAGTACCCCTATGTGCACAAATGAAACATCCATACCAGCTCTGAGAAGTTGTACAGTTACTGCTGATTCCTTTTTCATCAAAATCTTACATCGCACATATAGCTAAAACCACTTTGCATGTCTAACTCAAACTGTACCTCTTACTTTCTCTGGTAAAAACTCCCCTGTGGTCTAGAGAATTAATATTTTTAGTTGTTCATCCTGGTCAAAACTTCTTAGGCTACTTTACATCTCTGCAGAGAAATGCAGAGATATTCAACGATGGTGACTGACTACTCCAGTGAATCATGTGTGTTAAACTCTTGAAAATTTGTTTTATTCAGTTATCTGGCATCAAACAAGTTCACTGCATATTATTAGAGTGCCAATAAAACATTAATGATAGCTGCTAATACATGCTCAACAGTAACTCAGCAGAGTCCATCAGGTTGGATCAGGCTGCACACACATTCTGTAGCAGAAACTGAATTGATCCAAAGCAGTAAAGAACAGTCAAAATTGGTTTTGTTTCAACATACCAATTTTCTATGTCTTAATCACCAAATGCTCTGGTTCCTGAGCTCTACTATTTCTAGATTTCCTTCTGAGCAGTCACCTTGCAGCTGGAACTGCTCCATACAGCTGCAAGATTTCAAGAAGGTTGCCTCACTCATCTTTTAAAATAAATAAATAAATAAATAAATAAATAAATAAATAATATATATAAAACTTTTTAAGATTCTTGAACATTTGTCAACGATTGCTAATTCTCTCAAGAACGAGTGAATTTGAATTGAAATCTCCCAGGAGAGACTATAGAGTGGGAGCATACAGAGGATGCTTCCCCACATTGTGGGATTCTCTTGAGAAAGCAACCTGTGGACAACGGAAGGTGCAGAAGTATTAAGTAACTGTTAGGTATGCTAGTTGTTATTAAACATTTTACATACTTTTACCTTAATCTGGCTTGAAATAAAGATGATACGTAGATGGCAAGCCAACAGTTCTTTTGGGTGAACCTTAAAATGAGGTACTAGAATATACAGAATGCGGAAAATCCCCATAATAGTAGATAAATACATAATAACAACAAGAAGAAACAACTCTCCAAAGTGTCTGTCTAAATCCTATCATGGTATATCCCTCTATAGAGCAATGTGGACCAGTTTCTTTACAGAAGCACTACCTTCCAGTAACCAGTGTTAACTAGTTTAATTTCCCGAGCACATCCTAGATAGTAGAAAGAATCTGACTTGTGAGAGTATTCTAACAATGTGAAACATCACACACTTATATTACTGAAATCCATTTCTTATCTTAGGGTCTATTCAGACTTCTTAGGAAGATGGCAGATATCTAGTGTTTAAAGGGGACAGATTCTCAATTCTAGACTGTCAGCATCTGTTTGGAGATGTGGCAGCTGTATATCATTATTCTCAATATAGGTATTTCAGTTTGTCAACAGAACTGATGCCTAAAGGTCCTGCATATACCTTCCTTAGTTTCTTATGATGTACCTATGCAATTAAGTTAATATGCAAAACATTTTATTCCCAATACCACTTATCAAAGGTGTCATGCATCCATAGGTTTGTGGATGGACGATGTGATAATGGATCTTGACATTGCAAATGCTGAATATCATTGCACCAATGCAAAATATCATTGTTAATGTGCCCTTATCATTGGTATTAGCTATTAAGTTCTCCTAATTGTAAACAAACCCCTACATTTTGTTAAATTATTCTTACCAGGAGAAGACTATTGACTCATTGTATGCTAAGTTTATTGATGCCTTTTCTTGGAAGCCTGACACTTCCCGTTTTAGTAACTCTATGAATACATTCAGCTGAACAAGTGTAAAATAGTGTATATAATAGCCTCATGGGTCTGTGTTTCCTCTAGTTTCTTGCATCATTTCATGATCCACCTTGACCCGTGAGATTCTCATGGGAATAAGAAGAAAGGTAATGGCAAGTACCTAAGAAAATAAATGAACACGAGGACTTTCAGAAGACACAAGCTAGTGTTAATGGGAGTGACTAAAAAATTAAGAAATAATAGAATAATTTTGCTCTGCTTTCTTTCAGAAGTATGATAAAACTGAGCAAAATTCTAGATCATTTTTTTCTTTTATTCACTCCTTACTCAAGCAACACCTTCACTGGCATCTGTGTTAAGTCTTTCCTGAGTGAAATTTCTCAGTTTTAGGCCTTTAACGAGAATAAAAGTGAAATAATTAATGGTGACAAGAGTAAAAGTACTAAAGATGGTGATGATATGCTAACTGTACACTTAAGTTTACATTGCCTGTTCATTTAAGCCCAAGATGATACAAAACAAGGTCAGGGGAAATCATCCTGTATGCATCCCCAAAGATATCTGATATATCCAATGACAGCAAAGCCCTGTTTATTCAAAATACTTTTGGAACATCAAAACATTTGGATAAACATGGCTTCAAATAATTGAGGGAGTTATTGTATAAGTAATTCACACCGGGGGGACATAACCTAGATTCAAAGGAGTGAGTTTCAGATCAAAGGGGTACAGATAAATGGGATTTTACTCTATACGAACAAATGAAAATAAAAACCATTTGGTTATTCAGGAATCAAGAGGTGTCCAAATATTTTTTAGAAAAGAGTTAAGGTTGAAAGGTCAACATTTTTGCAATAGGCCATACAATAGTATTCTCTTATGGAATGAAAATAGATAACTAAATGACACCAACAAGGTTTTTGGTTTGTTTTTTGAGCTCACTGATCTTTTTGCCAGGGTCATCAGAATGTTTTTATTGTTATTCCAGCCATGACACTGGTACATATTTTGTGTCAGAATGTAGGGATTTGCAATATTCAGGGAATTGTAATTCATTTTCCCCAATGTAAGCAAACTGCATACACAAGTAGGGTCTTTTACGGACAACATTGTCTGATTATTCATCTTTCTATTAATATCATGACCCAGACATGCTTTATCTACATACAAACATCATAATCTCCAATTAAATGCCCTTTAAAATATATTTTTAAAAAGCTGTTAAGTGTAAATATCCACATTGATATTCACCCCCTGCATTGCTAATACGGTTGCATGGATAATTTACTAATTCAGACAAATAAACCAACTTTTCCACTTTCTGAAATTTATGCTTGTGTTCCTATAACTGAATATTTCATGTAATGTAACGTTCATGTAGTTCAGTCCCCCATTTCTGTGTGCATAGTGTCCTTTGACAGTGGGAGCAGCAGGAGAAAGACTCACCATTTTAAGTGTTAAAAGTCTGAAAATCAGCGCATTTCCATTTCCTCCAACACTCAACTTCTGTGGCCGACAGTGCTGCCAGGAGCCCGGTCCTCTTGATGCTTCATCGCTCTGTTGCGAAGCCCTCCTGGTGTCTTCAAGCCTCATACTTTGGGGGTTTTGAGCCCAGGCCTCATACTTGGAGGATTTTGAGCCCAAGCTTCATATTTTGGGGGTTTTGAGCCTGGTTAGCTGTCAGCCCTGGCAGCTAGCCCCACACTGCCCTGATGAGGGCCGCCACACTGCCGCCATCACCTCAGCACTTTTGGCGGGAAGAGCGAGGCCGAGCCACCGCCATGTTGCCATGGCTGCCAGCAGGGCTGCTGTACCCTCTTTCCTCCTCCCTAGGGTGTAGGGCAGAGGGGGGGTGAGCAGAGTGAGGGGAAATGTCACCCCAGCGTCAGCAGGGTTTTCCCTGAGTGCTTTTTCTTCCCTCTTTGGCAAGGGATGGATGGCTCAGGTGGGTGAGGCGTCACAACGGGGCTCTGAGGGGAGAGAGAGGGTGGGAGTCTGATGTGTTTTTTTTGGGGGGGGGGGCAGGGGAGGTGAGGGTGGAGCAGCCGCTGGGGTTGCATTAAGTGAAGAATGAGCAATATTTAGTCAAAGACTGGAGAAATGACAATTTCTAGTTAAGCAAAAGTGAGGTGGTAGGGGACTTAAGCCCCCCATGGGGGCTGGAGGTTGCTGTTGGTGAAAGGTAGAGCCAGGCCTCTCAGCAGAGCAGCAGCCATTAGCTGACAGACATACAGGTGAGGCCTGGGGGGAGTGGAGAAACAGGGGCAGCTTGGGGTGCACCACCCTGGGGTTTTACCAGCAGGTAGCTGTAACAGCACACTTTGGAAGTAATTAAAGATGAACCATAAAGCCCAAAGCAGAGGAAGGTCAAAACTGGAGGGGGTTATTTCTTCAGGGAAACAGGAGGACACCTTGGAACTGGTTTAAGGTTTCAGTCTGCTGGCCTGGTTTCCTCACGCCTCCTCTTCATGTTACTCTGCAACCTGTTGTGTGGAGTTGTGCTGCCTGTGTCACTGCTCCAGAGCCAATTTCTAGTGTTCTTCCAATTTCCATTAGCAGGTGTTCTATGTAGATTTAAGTATTTAAAGAATATTTTCCGTCTTTCAAAAAAAAAAAAAATCATTATATGTTGCTTACTGAAAGAAATGACTATTTCAGGTAAAGGATAACCTCCCCCACCCCCGTTTTTTTTGTTTGTTTGTTTTTGTTTTTCCTGTCACTTTACTTTTCCTTTCTTTTACAGGTTTGCCATGGCTTTCTGCTCTGACTGAAGAATCCTTGCTGTGTGTTGTGTCTCGGTTGTGATTCAGTAAGGATATCTCTACCAGTTGTCTGCCTGGAGTGGAGCAGAGAAGAGAAGGTACAAATGGAACTTCTGTGTGGTATTGGTTTCAGTTTGGTAGAGTCTGAAGTTGTATGGCCCTGAGTCCACAAAGCAGGCTTGTGCCTATCTTGCAGCATATACTTTAAATTATATATATATATATTTCAACAAACACTTTTAGCTTTCAGGGTTAAAGACCTGTGTAAGTATTTCAACAAAGACAATGTAGGTTTTCTTACACTGCTAGTATTGAGCCTGTGAAGGCATCACCTGTGTATCTGACAATCATTTCCTATTCTCATTTAATGCTTGGATTTTCTGATGTGCTTCTAATGAAGATAGTGGCCATGCCATTTTTGGTCTGTTCACCTAAGGACCTAAGGTCTATTTGCTCTCATCAAATTCAAAAGCAAGTCTGTCACAGAGTTCAGTAGCTACAGGATTGGCCCTGTTTTTCCCCATCATTTTTTCTTTTTATTTTCCCCAAAAGGCTTTCTTTAAAGGCTAAAACCCATGGAAGATGCAGGTCCTTCTGAATCAAACAGAATTAATGAATTTCTCAAGCTCATTTTCCAAAGTAGATTTTTTTTTCTTTCCTATTTCCTGCCACAGTCTCAGCCTTTATTCAGTACTGTGGAAGTACAGCTGTATGGAGTATAATTCAAAAAAATGCGTATGCCTGTGATTTAAAATAATACACTCCTTAATTATATTTAATTGTGCCTTATCAATAGCCTGATAAACTTAGGTTTTTGCTGTTAGCATTGATTATGATGCTCTATAGCAGGCAGAAGCAGTATCTGCTGCTGCTGGAAAAGAAAAGGTAGTGGAAGGAGGAGGGGAGAAGGAGGTTGGAGACGAGAGATTGGCTGCTTTTAATGTCAGTCAGAGCTGCGGGCCCCGGCTCTTCCGCTGCTCTAGCTCTGGCTCTCCCTTGAACAGCTCCTAGAGAGAACAAGGCGTGCGGAGCTCAGATCACCAGCATCATGCTCCTTGGGCTTGGATCGTAGATCCCCCTCTTTGAACGGTAAAATAACTCCTTCGTCCATCAGCGCCCCAGACAGACCCTGCGAGAGAATACACACGTGTGAGAGAGAAAGAAAAGAAAGAGGAGGAAGAGAAAAATCTGCGACCAAGTGGACTAAAGCAAAGAGAGAGTGCTTTGCTTGCACAGCTGCAAAGTGGGAATTTAAAGAACTGCAGAGAGAGAAATTCCAGCTCATCAGCACATACACATTGCAGAATTACAGATCCAGGTAGAAATGACATCAACAGGGAAAGAAGGCAGCGGAGCTCAACATGCACAATATGTTGGACCCTATCGTTTGGAGAAAACCCTAGGAAAAGGACAGACAGGTTGGTTCTTTTGCAGCAGCACCTGCACTAGGGGGAAGGTGCTGTAGCAGCCAGTGAGATGTTGGGGATGGGTTATATGAGGGTTTAGGTTTTCCCATTTGGTGTTTTAGTGGAGAAAATAGTGGCAAAATCCTTTATGAATATTATTATTTTTTTTAGTTTTCATTTTATTTTTCTCCTATTTTTTATTTTCGAAAAACCAAAGAAAAGCCCAGGATGCTTTATGTTCATTACTCCTGCTAATGGGTGTTGTTCTGATGACTGCAAGAGTGCATGCAGAGGAAAAAATAGATGGTCTGCTGCTGCTGGATTTCACGTCAATTTCTTTGCTGCCCTACTTAGGAGTCTTTTCTTTTTAATCAAATTATATTGAAATGAAAGGTTCACAGCCTGTAGTACCAAGGAGGTGGTGGTGGTGGTAGTGGGGGAGTCACCAGCAGTATTTCATGACATCATGATTGAAAAGGGTGTAGTCCTTAAGGTGCAGTTGGTGGTGGTGGTGGGAAATATGTACAGTATGTCTGTGGCACTGACTGCTATGGGCATTTAGCAAATATGGTTGGATGAGCTGGTGTTTTTTGTGGGGAGCATCTGAAATAAAAGGAAAAATAGAGGATTGGTAGCAGGATTCATTCTGGTTACCCTGTGTTTTTGTAGGAGGGATGGGGGGGAGGGGAGTTTATTTAATTATTTCTCTTAACGCTTGTTTATGAAACTCGCCCCCAGCAGATTTTCCTGAATGGAACAATGGTAAGAAATATTAAAAAGAGGAAACAGAGTGGAGGGAATTAGCAGAGAGCAGGTGCTTCTGTCCTACATGACATAATTAGATCCCTTAAATGCGTTCAAGATCTGGACTTGCTGTTGCTTGCTTAGATAGCATATTCACTTCAAGGGCAGGGGAGCTTTAATTGAAAGGAAAACCTTTAAAAAATGCTAAAATATCTTTCCTTTTTTTTTTTTTTTCGTTGGCATTGGTGTGTGTTTTTTTTCTAAAAACAGGTGCAATAAGCGATGGGATCTAGCAATGTCATTGGGTTGGGAGACCCCCAAAAGTGGATTGAGACTTGAGATAATAATTTAGGGAAAGGGAAAATCAGCCATAGGGGGGCTTCTTTGGGCTTGTGGGTATTAAGTGTTGTTCATTATGGTGGGACAATAAAACATGATGCATTGTGGTGTGGTGGTTTTTCTTTTTTTCTTTTTTTTTTAAACCCAGCCGAGCTTTGCCCATCTGTTGTCTAAAGGATTTAATAGGCGTTTCCATCCCCAGCTGCTGCCTCTGCTCTGCCTGCTTCCTCATTGCCCTGCGTGGCAGCAGCTCTGCAGTCCGCAATTTTCTTAGGGACACAGTCAAAATCCAGATCTTTCTCTGTAAGAAGCAATGCTCTTCTGAGATGATTGATTATAACTCCCCCCATCCTTCCCCTCCTCTTCACAACCCCATAGCAACCGTTCAGAGACAAGGATGAAGATGACATTGTCTTCCAGTGAAAGTGACTTTTATTTATATTTTTGTTTTTATTTTTTTTTCCAATCTTTTCAGTGTATCAGCTGCTAAAGGTAGCTTTCTGACAATGTTTTGGTTACAACCTTTATTCTTTGCACAGCTTAATAAGCCCTTACTTGTGCATCTGTATTCTTACTGAAATCTTCTCTGATGATGGTAATGAAAATACTCCACCAAAAAATTGCAGTGTATTGGTAATAAAACTGACCTATTTCTGCTGGTATTCTTTTTCCTGGATACTCCAGGTGGTCAAAGAGCCAGCTGTGGATGACAAATTCATTTTTGTCTTCATCACCATTTCCTTTTCTCTCTCACCTTCTCAGTACCCCTCCCTCTCCTATAAAATATGGTTGTCTAAGATTCCTGAAAATACAACTGCGTTAACCTTTTGCTCCAAATCTTACAGCCTGACGTTGTGGTCCTAAAGGGTTATCTGCAGCTTTGGTTATTTTTTTCCTCTCTGCTAATCTTCCTATCTTCCTCCTAAGTGATTAGAGACGTGGGGGTGGAGGGAGAAGGAGAGCATGTATTTAGAAGCTGCTGTTGGCCTCTGCAGTTATTCAACCAGCTGGACAAGGGTGAAAGTTTCCTTTTGCAGTTTTACAGTATAACTGATCTTTATAGATAAGTCTGTGCTGCCTGCACACATGAGAGCACATAAATGTACAATGCATGGTGTCATAGAAGCTGGGGGGGCGAGAGAAAGCTTAAAAGTAGCTGATACCAGCCTATGTCTTCCTTGCTATACCCGCCCTTGATCAACAGAGAAATGCACTGAGGTGAAATCTAGCTTGGTGTTAAACATACGTGGCTAAATATGGAAAGAAGCCTTCTGGTCTTCTCGCATTTTCTGTGCTAATCACATTTGGGAGCATGCAGAATGGTATGAACAGTGTGTGGTAGTAGCTAGTCTTCATCCTGCTTGTTTTGGAGGGTGAGCAGGCAACCTGCGGCGTTTTAGGGGGAGGACAACAAGCGCAGTGTGAGAGCCTGATTTGCCATACTGTGTTGTCATGGTGGGTAACTTTGAATTTGGGTTGCAGTGGCGTAAGTCTGAAAATAAGGGCTGTAATTATTCCTTTAGAGCTTGAATTTTAAGCCTGGAAGATTAGGAGGTAATAGCTTGGTATATGTATGTATATATTTCCAGTGAGATGGGAAAGAGAGAAAAATCCTGCAAAATGTAATGATGAATGGAAAGAAAGCTTAAGTTGTGTTGCAATGTCCTATTAATTTTAGTGATCTTCATAGTCGTCATTTTTATTTTGAGTAAAATTCAGACTATTTCAGTTAAATAGCTTTATCTTTACTCCCAGATACATTGATGCACAAATCTGTTAAACACTAACCTGCTTTTGCTGAGATGCAAATAAGAGGATCTTGGGGAAGAGTCTGGGTTCACAGTTCAGGGCAGCCTTAGAAAGGGCACCGTGGAAGGGGAACTTGATGGTAAGTAGAGCTCTCCCTTAGCTCTCTCTCCATGACGTTCTCACGGATTACCTTCTTAACAGCTGAAAAAAGCATTCACCACCAGCAGCCTACTGGGCACTGCAGAGAGGTCCAGATGCTGTGACTGTGCCATCAGTGGAACCTGGTCACATCTGTCTGTGGGCGGGCAAAACCTGCGTGGAAAAGCCTTTAGTTGAGATTGATGGTAGCAGACGGTGTTGAAAGCGTTGAGTAGGATTCAGAATAGGGTATGCAAAATTTGTCCTCGGCAGCCTCCTGGGCTGGTGTTTTGAGCTTGCCGAGGGTGACTGATGCCACAAATAGAGGATTAGGGCCTCGTAGTCAGAGAAGTCCCAAAAGGGCTGCATGGGGCAGAGCTGAAAGATGTGTGTGCTTACACCTTTACTGGGAGTGGGAATGATAGAGAAATATTTTCATTAACGTAGCATAAGAATTTAACATTATTTGCGTATTCTAGTGAGATGGTTTTCTCTTGCCTGTTTGCTTTTGTAATAGCATGAATTCTGAGCATTTCCCTTGTTTTGTGGCAGCTTGACGAATAGGTCATGGAATCTCTATTTGTATGGTTTTACAGGAATAGAAGCAGCAGCATAATTTGAATTATTATACTCAAACCATTTTATTTTACAGAAATCTCAGTGCAAAAGACTATCACTGTATATATGAGTGTGTGGGGAAAGGTCGGTTTATGTAAGTTTCATTGAGTTACATTCTACTACAGTTAATTATAGGAGGTTTCCATTGTAATTAACAGTAATGAGGAGAAGGATGTGTGTCATGTTACGATAACACACGTGGAAACAGTGTGCTTTAAGAAACCCCAATCATACCTAAACATGAAATACTGTTTTAGTTTTCTTAGCTCAAACAGACTGTTTTCCATTTGCCTCTAATTTTGTGTGAAATCAGCTTCTTTTGTACTCTTCTCTCCTTATTTAATTATTTTTATTCCACAAATATTTTTGCTTGTGTGTTTCTCTTGGCCTCATTAACCCCTATTTCACCCTTGAAATTCTGAATAGTAATTCAGATTGCAGTCATTAATAAATATTCACTAGAATAAAAGATGAGGAACTGAAGTACTATTTCACGTAAAGTCTGCAGCATTTCAGAGGGTTTTCTTGTATTTTCATTTGACAATTCTTTTATGGACTTCAACATCATTGTTTGCTATGGCACCAAATCAATGTCTGGTTGAGATTTCCAAAACACTGTGCTGTCTACAAGTAATAAGAGACTGGCTCGAAGTGGTTGTTACCCTATTCACTGTAGTTTTTTTTAACCAAGATTATCTCAGTGTTGCTGATCCATTTTGTCTTGTTCCTTTCATTCCATTTTAAGCTCAGTCCTGCTTTCAATAGAAAGAATTCTGCTGGAAGCTCATGGCACTTCGACCTTTGCAAAAAGTGTAGGGATCCCTTTTCTGACTTGTATACCATGTAACTTTCAGCTATTTCTTTATATAATGTATTATCTGTATGAGCCATCAGTAAAACATTGAGCAATCTGCTGTTTGGTTATATAAGAAGAGAGATCATTACATTTGAGTCTTAGCAAATTTAATAGCCTTTGATTCAGCGAGGGCTTGAACAGGATGTTTCTTTACAGCCTTAACCACCTGTTTCCATGACACCGTCAGAAACTGAAGTTTGTTAATTTTTTGTGTGTCATACATGGCTGAAATTGAAAGCTTCAAATCTATTGGAGGAGCATTGGGTAGACAATGCGATCTCAGAAGCCCGCTTCATTTAGGTAAGTGGGCTAAACAAAGTCTGTCTTTTTCATCCATAACGCTATGGTATTTTTTGTGCCACTGTGTTGGAGAGACAATTCTGAATGGGTACAGCTTGATTCAGTTTAGCTGTCTAGATGAATATATAGTTATAGAGGTATATAATCATAAATAATCATAAATCACCTTTTAAAAAAATATATATTCTGTATGTTTTCATGTATTTATTTTCCTTATGAGAGTTGCTTACAAAACAGTGAGTCTGCATCCTCTGCAGTGATAATCTGTGAGGACTTAAATGGTTAATTAATAATAGTAGAAATCCAGTATTGCAAGCAATACTATGGGCATTAGAGGTCTTAAGAAAAAACTTCTAGTGAAATTTTGCCAGGAAGATTAGATCATAGTGACTTAGACTTAATGGACTTTCCAGGAATGATTATGAGTTTTGGGAGATGTAGTTGCTCTTAATTTGAGTTACCTTTGGTCTGATTGTTCAAAAGTACCATGTGCCTGCATTTGTGACTGAAGTAAACTAGTATTACCTTGAGCATTGTGCCTTCTGTCTGGACTGCCAAGTCCAGACTTCCCTTTAAGGCTTTCATTTTTTATTTTATTTTTTTCTGCAAACTCCTTTTTGCCAACTATAGTGAAAATGGACTTTTAGCCTTCATCCTTCTATGAACTTTGTGGAGGCATGCCATCAGTCTTTATCCCAGTTTAAGTAGCAAAACCATTATGGACTTGATGAAACAGGAGTAGGCTCTGGTTGTTTGTTTTTCTTTGTAAAACACAGTAAGCTTTTTCACCGAAGAGTTGTTAGAATTCAGATAGACTGTCAAATGAGTAGGACTTTATGACTATTTATATACCTACATTCCAGACATCAGCTGGAAATACGGAAGCAGTGATTTCTCAGAGTTTATGCACTGTTCTAATGTTTTTATTTCTACTCTCCGTCAGCACCACTACAGTGGGAAGGGCTATATTGGAATGGTAAAAAAGGCTGGAGAAATCAAAAATGTTCAGAGGTAAACTTTGTTGAGAGGGGAATTCTTTCTGATCTTGAGAAAGCCCGTGACTCTGTAACAAGAGCAAACATAGTATTCTTAAAAAGGTCCTTACAGTAGTTTTTATAAATTACAATGGAACAGCCAGTGAATGTTTTGGATTCTCCAACACTACAATATTTTTCAGTATACCATAAGGCTCCATAAAATACAATGTATGGAGTAAATTTTAATATTATATGCATTATAGAGTTAAATAATAATTGCAGTGGCGGTAATAAATGTTGATGTCACCCTCAAAATAAGGAGGTAGGTAATACAGAACAAATGTAGGTGGTGAAAGAAATCTAGCTTTCAAACAGAATTTGAAAAGAAATTAGAGATTTGGAATTAATGTCCTTTGAGGTAAGAGATTGTCTACCTATTACAACTTTAGGACAACAGTCAGAGTGCGAAGAGATGGAAGCCTGGATGTGGATTTCCAGAGTAGTGGAGTCAAGGCAGGCACACAAGAGCTCAAGGAATGCTCTTTTTCAGATGCTGAGGTACTGTGAACTGCACCTGTGAAGTCAGTTGGCCAAGCTGAGCTGACTTCATTAGGAAGTTCATCAAACCTCTGATAAATGGGCAGAGGTGCCTATGTTTACGTATTAGAACCATTGCTGATAAAATTCTGATAAAATTCAAGCAAACAATCTCCCCCAAGATTTCTTTAAGTCAGAGTTTTTAGAAATTAGGTTTAAATGAAATTTTAGGTAGAACAGAGGAAATTGTGTTGGTTCCTTTCATAAGTGTATTACACACTGATGTTGCTGCAAGTATTTTTTTCATAAAGTCATCATTTGTGACACAGATGCCTAGGAGGTTGCTGTTGTCCTGTGGACTGTACAAGTGGGAATATGCTGTTTATTTCACGATGACCTTGGGATACAGTTTTTATGGTCTAATAAATGGAAGTGTGTATCAACAACTGAAAATATTGCCAAGGACATGGACAGAGGAAGCAAGATATATTTAGAAAGGGTTTGGCTGAAATGTTAATATTAAAGTTCTGACTGGAAGGCTTTGAGAATAAATAGCAAGATGGATCAAAATGGTAAATGTTGGTGTTTAAAAAAAATAAATCCAGATAGATTCTCTTGCAAATGGGACAGTCTTTGTAGTAGTTCAGAGTAACCTTCAGGCAGATAGAAGCAGCTGATGTACTCAGCACTGGATTGGGGAGAGCAGAATATTTATCTTGAGTTGTCATCTCTTACATTTATTTTTTGAGAAATTTATTTAATTATTTCCTGAAGGCCATGGAGATCAGAGTCAACTGGCATAAATTGAAGTAGCCCTAAAGCTGCCCTAAATTACTCTTTGAAAGAGTCCTAATAGCTGAATTTTCTGTGCCAGTCTGTTTCTGTGTTTAACTTTTGCTGTTTGTTCTGTTGGCTTCCTTACATGAATATTACTGCATATATAAGAAGAAAATACATCTTTTTCAATTCCTTGTTTAAAGAAATCTTTCATTTGCAGTGATACAAGGGGTGAGGTTAGACTGGAAGGGACATTTGTTTTTGTAGGTTATCACTGCTAAAAGGCTCTTCTAGGTTTTCTTGTCTAACATTTACCTATTGATAATGAGTGATTTGGCAATTAAGGAATTTTGGGGGAAAAAAAGTATAGCTTTCTGGTAACTGGCTAAAGGAGGTTATTGCTGGTAAAAACTGTGCTCGAGATTTATAACATCAACTGAAAGTAAATGGGTTGATGCTGGGGTTAGAGGGTGTTGAGGGAAATGAGAATCAAGTGGCTTAGGGTGTACAAATGCTGTATGTGTGTGTATATATATGTACTTAAAAGTTGCAACACTATGTGGGTATGGTATAGACATGATAATATTTCCAGTGAAGTACGTAACTTTTTTATTTTTGTTTTGAAAAAGAGGTTGATGGAAAACTGTTTTCAGGTATTCATTTACTAAGTGCTCTTCTGGCTGCCTTCGTCTGCTTAGCAAACAGCACGCTCTCTTTATATCCTCAGGCTATTGCAATTTTGATTTGCTGTCTTTTGCAGTATATGTTTAATGTGGGAGGAAAAAATTGTGATACCTGGTATATATTTTTTAAATAATGTCTGCATTACATATGTATTAACAAGCCCTGCTTTTGCAGCATCATTCATCTGTGTATTCAGCCTTATGTAGCATAAGCTGAGTGCCCTGTCACTAAGATATTAAAAGCACTATTGACTGGAACAGAATAATGGAGCTGGTTTCTGGGAGAATTAAACTGGTGTGTACCAAAAATATGTTAGTTTTCTCTCTGAAGGCTGCCCTTGAACCTACAAATTTGTCTGCTGAAGGTTGAGCACTGGTCTCCACACCGACCCAGCAGAGGTTGGTGGTGGAATTCCTTAGCTATTTCTCTTCTTTGACTCTTTCTTATGTGTGGCTAGCAATGTAGACACTGAATTGCTGCTCAAATGCTCTCCTTGGAAAAGTGAGTGTTATCTGCATTGGTACTATGTGAGGTACCTGTAGCCCTGCTTCATGATGTTGGTTTGTCAGCCCTATGACAATATAGCTGGTGAGAAAGAGCCATAACATACTTGCAGCTAAACATAGGCTGATGTGTATATATATATATATTTTTAACGATGTCTTGCTCTGCTAAAGGCTAAACTAGGCTATTGTGACTATTCTATGACTACCATTTTATTGCATTTGAATTAAAGCACTAGTAGGAAAAGATGACTTCAAGTTCCAGATTCTTGTGGAGTGATGTGCACTGTGTGGCATGTTTCAAAATTTCTCATGCCTTGTGCTGACTCAATGTCAGCTGGTGGTTGAGTTACTCATCTTACCTGCCACTTGGCCAGGGTAAGTTTCATTGCATGACTGTGTGGATTTCTTTTAATACCTGTGACTTGTCCCTACATTTAAAGAATGAATTTGACTTAGAGATTCCAGGAAGGTAAAAATCTTCATCTCTCCCAGTGTTCTATTCCAAAGCTCTCATCTTAACTTCAGGTTGTAAGTGATGGGTAGTTTGGCTGTCACATCCAGATGATCTGCTGCCAGCAGATAAAGGAGTGAGCTCATTACTCCTCTTACAGTTCTGGTCATCTCTGTTTTTACTTCAGTTGCCTTGCCTCTTCAAACTAGAAACTAGTTCCTAACCTAGAGATGCTGGACAGGTATTTGTTTTCCTACAGCTGCAGTGTCCTTAAGCAAATTAATGAGGCTTTAGGAGAGAATTCTGAGAAAAAGTTTGGTGTTCCAAGACTGAGCTCCCAAATCATTTCAGTCCTATTTAAGTAGGTTGATTACTGCTAGAAGAGCTGCTAGAGATATTCAAAACAGACACATAGCCTGTCTCTAAAGAAACATAGATTGTTTTTAAAGCTTTTTCAAATTATATGGTCATGGTGGAATGAAAAAATAAGTGAATTCTGGATTTTTCTCCCATATCATATACAGATGTATCATCTTTGGAAAATTAATACTAATACATGGTGTGCCCTTGGAAAATTTTCTCTTTTTTGTTATGATTTCCACCTTTCATCCATCTTTTCTAGGTTGTGAACTGATAGGAAAAATAACTTGTGTTACATTACATGCATATAATCCCTTTCATGGTAAGGCACTGATCACAGATGGGTCTTTCTGTGTTTAGAAATTCCATCTCAATGCTATAAGGAACTTCTCTGTTTTCACAGAATAAACTGGGAGGGTGGTTGAACCTGTCACAGGTTGCCCAGAGAGGCTGTGGAATCTCCATCCTTGGAGATATTAAAACCCTTTCTGGGCACAGCCTGCTCCAGCTGTTTCTGCTATGACCAAGTGGGTTGGATTTGATGATCTCCAGAGATCCCTCCCAACCTCAGCTATTCTGTGATTCTGTGTTATCCCGTACAGCTAAACTGTAACATGTTTAGTGCACTGTGAAACTAAGGAAAGCTGATTCCTCCAGTTTTGTACCTTGTGTTCCCTCATCCTCCTGATCTCTCTCAAGTCTCCTCTCTCGGGCTCGATGAGAACTGTTTGTGGCAGATTTGGATCTCTCTATTCTAGCTGTTCATCTTTTTGCTTTCTCTTGGACTAGATTAAGGATTAAATCCCAGTCAGTCTTTCCTTTGTGGGAGCAATCGTTTGTATCTTTTTTTCTCCAGGCATTCAGCATGAAACGTAGGAAATCTTTGAGACTTCAAACTTAAATGAAATTGGGTAATAGATTTTGATGTGATGGGCGGAATTACAGACAAACAGCCTGAACATCTAAATTTTGTTTCTTTAAGAAAGCAGACTGAAGCAAAGCTGTCATAAACAGTGCTGCTTCTCTAAATTGCATTTTGTAAATCATGAGATGCTGCTATGGCAGATTGGGATTGCTGGAGTACAGCTACTCTTCAGATACTGCCCCTCACCATGGTTAAAACTCCTACACCAAAGCTGGGAGAAAAAAAGTGATTCTAAAGTGGCTCATTGTGAACCCCTAATGCTGGGGGAATCCCCAGCCAATTTGATAAGCTGGATTCCTGCCTACTTGCTGCTGCTGGAGCACTGCAAAGCAGGGAGAGAGGAGGCTCAAACTCCTTTCTGTTTGCAAGCTGAACTGGATGACTGGGGAAGGAGGGAAGAAGGGAGCCCCCGCTGTATTTCCTCTGTGTATCCATGTTGGTACAGTGGCAGTATTTGAAGTAGTCCTTTCCTGCAGAAAGCTGAGAGGAAGACTGAGAGCTGTTTGTGTGTTTGCAATGCCTGTCTGTACAAAAATGGTCACCAAAGACAAAGCCAAGTATTATATTAAAACTTGGCAATGACACAAGTGCCATAGCCCTATTAAACGCGGGCATTTGTTTTGTTGAAAAGGCATGGCTATGAGTGGCACAGCTTTTAAGGATCCTTATGCTTTGTGAGCAGCAGCCTTAAATAGTTTTTCGTTAGCTTTTGAAATTAGTTAAATCAACACTTTTCCTCTTCTCCCAAACTACCCACTCCTATAATTCTGTAAAGCTTGTTTAGAATCAGTAATTGGCAACAAGAAAGATCTGTCCTAGTGTTTCTAGGTTTTGTCTGGTGCTGCTTTTCTTCTGGGTCTGTGGTTTAGTTCATTGCTCGTATTTGTGAAATTGCATCTCTTTTGCTTCTGGTTGTTTTCTGACTGTGCTGAAGACATTACTTAGTCAAATTCCCCACTCAGTTTCATCTGTGCAGCCCCAGTGACTTCAAGGCCCTACTCAAATTTGTCTGAGAGGGGAGTTTGACCCGTGAGCAAGCCTGCTCATTGATGATAGCAGAGGCAGACCTCTGGCAGTGTTCTAGTTAAGAACAGCCTAGGAATGCATCTCCTCTGCAGTGAATATTCAAACAAATTAGAGCACAAAGTGGAATGATACTGTAAGTGAATTCAATCCAAACTGAAAATACAGGCACGTTTTACACATTACTGTCTTTTGTCCTTAATGCAGAAGTCTGTCTGCTCAGCAAAGACAAATAAAGGTGGGCGAATGTTTGAATACTTCCAGCAGTAATTCTTTATTCTCTCACATACATGTAGTGGAATCACCTGACCAGTCTATACGTCAGGACGTAGAAGATGTCCTTACATTTAGCATTGCTACACCTTTGCTAGGGACAGACACAGCTGAACTACTGGTGTGGCTGGGACAATCACCACCTTGTTGTCAGGTGGCTCTTCCTGCTCAAAGGGAATGCTACAGATACAGGCATGCTTTCAAAATCTGAGCTGTAACATTGTCATCACCATTGCCCTTATCACCATTGATTCAGGTGAGTGCAGCTGAGAACCTTTTCAGCTTCACCCATACTTATTTTTTCTTGGTGCTTTGGTGCCTTGGGAACTAGATGGTCTGTGGACTGCTTTTTGGGCATTCATGATAAGATTGATTAGAATAGCAAAGTTAACTTTGTGTTTGCTGCTCGAGTGTCTGCTTCTCTACTGGATGTTTCTGAAGAGTCCACCAGAGGGGAGGAGAAACCCCCAGTGCTATGGGCATTGTTCTTGTTGAACTGGTGGGATATGAAAACATGGCAAAGCAAAGTATCTTCATCAGAGGGCGATGGGAGGACCAACAGTAACACTAGTAAATAACTCTATCTCCTTGCATAAGCAGCCCTGAAAATAGGGCAAGGAAGGCTGTGTGAGGGTTGGATGAGTCTACCAGAGTACCTAAGACCCTTACCTTGTGCAGAAATCCAGGCTTCCCCATCTCTACCTGAAACTGCACTTGGACCGTTTGTGCTTTTGTTTTGCACTCCTGCCAAACCCTGCATCAGCTAAAAATCACTGTGGTGTGGCTGTGTCGGAAGTCGATGATCTGTTTGTATACATAATGGACTGCACTTTGTGTATGATTTCATTTCAGGGTTGTCTTTTTGAGTGTGTGTGTGCAAAATACCAACCTTGTGCTTGATCCTGTGGAGTTCTAAATCTGCTGTGAAAGATTATTCTGTGCTCTCAACTCCTATTGGATTAAAGGTACTCAACTTCTCAAAGGATTGCATCCTGATTTGTACTCCTATGCTCTCTAATATGCTATCAAGTCCTATCCGGGTGATTTCTTGGGGAAGAGCAGTAGAGGCACTTGTACAAAACAGGCTCTGTTCATGTCCTTGTGCAGTATAATGCAAATTACTCAGAAGTACTAACTGTGTAGTCGTTACTGGCCATAACAGGCTCTGCCATTGACTCGGGGTGGAGTGTCTGGCAAGTTAATCTATCTTTTTTTTCATGATGCCCCGCTGTGAAACTGAGATAATACTTGACTTCATTTTGGGGACTGACAGGATTAGCCAGATAGTATTGATATCTATTTAAGAAATAGAAAGCAGCATGGAAGGGCCTAGGATAACCCTACCTTTTTAGGCCCAGTGATTTTTTTCATTTTTTTTTTTTTTTTTAAGTTTTGCCTAGTGTTCTTGTATGTAGCTTCCCTTCATTTAATGCATCTCTCTTGGTTTTTGTCTCCTGATGATAAAGGAGGCTTGGATACAGTCTGTTTTTTCCAGGTGATGATACCTTTTCATGCTGTATTTGTTTTCCATAGCTTCTCCTTTTGATTATTGCAATCTTGATACGTAAATGCTGAAATATCGGTGACCGCAGTTTAAACCTAAATTGGTTTAACTCTCCAATAAAATAGAAGAATTGCTTTGATGTTCCCATTTTGACAATTTCTGACTATGCTGGCTTCTGTTGCTTCTTTCCTTAGGGACATTTGTCCCTGATCTCTAAAACAAAATGTCACTGAGTAAAACTAAGTGTGTATGATGCTGTGTGTTCTAGTTATAAAAGATTTATAACTTGGTCACTTTTATTTATGCTCCTATGAAGCCAGTAGAATTATATTGCAGTGTTAAAAGGCAGCAGTTTCATATTTTTGCAGGCAACAGCCCTCTGGTGGTGGTGTCTTTTTTTTTTTTTTTTCTTCCCTCTCCCGAGTCATCTTCAGATATTCTGACAGACTGATAGGGAAGCCTTTCAAAATGCCTGAAATTCAGCTGCTGCACACTCCCAATCTTCTCCTCTCCTTTCCTTTCCAGTCCTCACCTCATCACCACCCGCATCTAAATTTGAAAGTGAAATGTAAAAGGCAAAGCAAGGTTAATAAATGCACCCACTTGATAATAGCAACAGTCTTATTTGGCTAAGTGGTATTTACCAAATGCTATTTCAGTAAGCTTCAGCTTGCAGAACTATTGCCTGGAAAAGGGTATAGGTCGGTGCGAAGTGGGTGGCGAGGCTAATGGGTTGTTCTGCAGACTGGCTGAATTGTTTGGAATGCAAGCATTTCTGAGGAGGCTGATGATAAACTTCAAAGTTGAAATATCAAAGAATTATTTTTTTTTAAAGGGGTGACCTTACAAGTCTGTTATGGACATTAATGATAGTTATATTGCAGGTTACTGCCTGGAAAAATACTTCAGCTAATGGGGAAGGAGAATCCTCTCATCAATGCCTTAGAAGTGAAATTTATCCTTTTACTAGCCCGAGCGTCAGCTATCATTTGAGTCCCACTTAAGCCCTATTTTGAAGGACTAACCAATGTACTGGGAAGCTAAAATGGGTGTTTAGAGATGAGATGAAGTAAATGTTACTCCTTACATTTTTTTTTGAGATGGTAAGCCAGAGTTCTCTACAGATTTTTCTGGAATTATTAAAGTTGTGACAGGGACACATTTGGTTTGTTTCCATTTGAGGACTATAGTAAATGTCAAAATCATGTTGCGTCTGCAACTATATTACTGTGTAAATAATCTGTCTTGGTAGGAAGACATGGTTCTATTATGGTTAAAGCCTGAAGTTGTCTTTAATTTG